>NW_009617798.1:0-10053 GCF_000690535.1 Cariama cristata
TGCCGGCCCAGCCTTAAACGGTGACATCTTGTCACTATGCTAGCAGTAAAAGAATGAACAATGAAAATGTGGATCCAGTGTTTAACAGGCTGATTGATTTCAGTGAAAATGGCTGCAGATAAGGTAGAGATACTCAATATCTTCTTTCCATTAGACATCACTGGCAAGATCTCCCAGGTCTTTGTGCCTAAGGGCAGGGTTCAAGCAGGAGAGGAGCTGCCAGAACTGAGTGAGAAACAAATCAGGGATCTAGTCCATGGAACTAGGTTTGCATCTGGAGATGTGGACAGAATTGTCTGGTGTCCTTTCAAAGCTGCTCCCTATCATCTTTGAAATGTCATGGAGATTGAGGAACATTTCTGACACATACAGAAAGACAAATATTGCACTCATCTTTAAAATACACCAAAAACAATGATCCAAAAAAAGTCCTGGCTGGTCAGCCTTGCTTCAGTTTCAGGGAAAGTAATGGAGTGAGAACTTTTGGATCACGTGTCTGGGTACATGAAGGAGGAGAAGATGTCTGCGAAGCCTTCGGTAGCCTGGAGGTACCAAAGGTTAATCATGCCTGAACAACTTCATTTCCTTCTGTAATGAAATGACTGGATTTGTGGATGGTGGGAGAACAGTAGATACCTTCTACTTTGACTTTAACAAGACTTTCAACGTGGTGTCTCACGACATCCTTAATTGCAAGCTGAGATGTTATGGTCTACATGGATGGCCAACTAGATGAGGGGAAAACTGGTTTGATAATTGGGCTCAAAGTGTAATGGTTAATGATTTGACCTCTACCTGGAGTCTGGTTTCAAGTGGACTACTGCAGGATTCTGTCCTGGGACCAGCAGAGTGCATGGTTACCAAGTTTGTGGATATCAGCCTTTGGGAAGTGAACACACTTGAAGGCAAGGTTGCCTTTCAGAGGGACCTAGGTAGTCTGCAGGAATAGGCCTGCCAGAACCTGACGAAATTCATCAATAGTACAGGTTGGGCCTTGGAAAAGCAGAGCCCCTGTCAGTGATGGGCTGGAGATGGTTCAGCCAGCGAGCAGCTCTGTGCAGATGGCTTGTGAGCCCTGGTGAACATCAAGCCGAGTTGAGGTCGGTTATGTGCCTGGGTAGTAACAAAGGTCCAGCAGTGCACTGGCTATGTGAACAGAAGAATGACCTGAGGTTGAGTCTGGTACTAGTCTACACTTGTTAGACTGCATCTAAATACTGCAACCAATTTATGGCCACCTAATACAGGAAAGATGTCAGCAAACTGGAAGAAGTTTGGCAGAGGGCAACCAGGATGGCCAGTGGCTGGAGCATTTGCCCTGCCAGTAGAGGCTGTGGAACTGAGTTTTTCACCTTGGAGGAGGAACAGACCAAAGAGCAGTCTCCCAGCAGCTACACAGATAATCAAGGAGTTGGAGTTGGAGTTGGAACAAGAGCCAACAGTCACATATTGAGCTGGGGTTTTTCCCCATGAGACTAATTTAACAATGGAATGGGTTGCCTGGTGAAACTGTGGCACTTCTGTCCTTTGAGAGTTTTCAGGACTCAACAGGACAAAGGGCTGAGCAACACTTTCTGAGTTCGCAGACCCTGGTTTGAGCAGGCAGCTGGACCACAGATCTCCTGAGGTTCTTTCCATCTTGAATGATTCCAGGAGTACAGTACATTACTGTATAAAAGAACATTGAAAGTCGTACTTTGTTCAGAATTATAAACAAAAGAAGATGAAACTTTTCAAAAATTATTGATACATCTTCAAATATCTTTAAAAGTATTTTTTTAATCTATTGCAGTTTTTTAGAACACTTTTACTTATGCTTCAGAAGTAGTAGAGTTTTTTCAACTAGAATCAGAATCAGTAAACTTGTGTGGCCCTCTCATGCAAAAATGGTTTTCTGATGAACGTCTTATCATATCACATAATCCAACATTAACATAGATTGGCTCAGTGACATGACACAGTGCAATGTTAGGATACTAATTCTTTATTTGTCAGTCTGTCATTCCCATTCTTGTTTCTAAATAAAAATAAAAGGAAGCAAACTTTTTTTGAGAATTTGATACCTTACTTTCTTCAGTCACATTCAGTTCTATCTTACAAAAATGGAAACAAGAGAGGAACTTTACTCTTGAAAGGTTTGATTCCGTAGTATTGAATTTTACAGTTTAATGGTGGTATTGACAGTTACTATTTTCCTTGGTAATTCTGTAATCCAATGTTCAATTCTAATTTTCAAACTTAATCCTAAAATAACCCTAAAGATTATATTTGATATGATGGATTTGCCAACCTCAGACTTAAGTGCCAGTGTCATTGTAAGTCAAACTTAAAGGTTTTGCACAAATTAGGGAATAACCGCCAAACCTCACTCACACATTAGAAAAATTGAGTGCTAACCACCAGACATAAGTGGTTTTGAAGGCACTGTGACTTCCTTAGAAGCATGCAACCTTTACATCGTGAGAGTTCAAATTTAAGCACAATGCTTAAGTAAAAGTTCATATTGGTAGCTTCATTGTAATTAATTTTTGAACAAAAGACAAAACTATATATTAACTTGTGTAGTGTATGGGAGGAGGCAAGACTGGGAACATTGAAATGGTTGCAGGTCAATACTGACATGGATGGAGCTTACTTATTGATTGCTTTTCAGAGCTTTAAAGGTAAGGAATATACTTTGGTTCAAAAGAACTGAATTAAAATGTGACTTAGGATCTCGAAGGTATTGCATAAATAAGCTGTTCTTGTTTGCAGATATTAAAAGTGATGTCAGAAACAGAAATAATTCAGCAATAAGAATAGAGCAATAGCGAAAAAAAGAGATTAAAATGGAATCATGTGAAGAAAATGAGTATTTGTATTTTTTCACTTGGACTTTACCACTTCAATGTGTTTTCGTCTTGTACTGCAGTGAAATCAGTTTGAAAAGTAAGAGACTACTCCTTTGGCGTCTTTGTTCTGGAGTCAAGAATTGTTCTTTTGAGCTATTCTTCTCTCAGACAAGGCATTTGGAATTTACAGAGTTTTCTTTCAGAAGACATCTGAAAGCACAAGTTCACCATCTTCTTCTGAATCACATCTTTCCAGTCAGCTGTGTTTCTGTTGGTCCCCTCTGTATAAACTAATATGACTTGAAACAAAAATCAGCTTGGGTTATCTAACTTTTTTCTAAAGAATACTTCAAGTGTGAACTCATCATTTTTTTAAGTATGTAAATGTTTGTATCAACAAGCCACAATCCTGGGCTTGAAAATGGTCTTCAGCAAACATTGGAAGAATAAATCCATGTTTATTTTACCCCATTGCCTATATCTAAGTATGTCTCTGCCTGCTGCACAGATGATCTGCATACATCTGGCTGCTCCCATTTATCTCAGTTGCCACTGTAGTTATATTACAAAGGTGTAACTACAGTCAAAATTTCAATTACATATATAAGGGAATTTTTTTCAACATGATCGTGGTCAAACATTGGACCAAGCTGACACAGAAGTTGTGCAATCTCAGACCTTGGAAATATTTGGACCTAAATAGTCCTGAGACTAGTCCTGAGAAACTTGGTCTAAGTCAACTCTGCTTTGAGCAAAAGTTGGGCAGAATACCTTCCACAAGTCTTTTCCAACTTAAAGTGTTCTATGGCTATGTGACAGTGAAATCTTTTCTGAACATAACACATTTTTTCCATATGGCATTGCTGAAGAGCTGAAGTTAAGCTGCATAGAAAACAATGTGGATAACTACAATCAACATAGTAGTGTCCTACCAGAAATCAGCAACAACCAATTAAACAGCACATTGTGTTTGAATGTGTTTTCTAAGTTTTTGTCTCAAGATCATTGAAGATACAGTACCACTTCCCAGGTGAGTGTCATAAATGGTTGTCTAGTGGGTGTCTGGTTTTGAGCAGAACTTGCATCTTTGTCAAAGCTGATGTCTAAGATTGAGTGAAAAATATTTGTTTTGACCAATCAACCTGTTTTACTGGGAAAATTCCAGTTAGATTTACACGATTCCTTTCTAACTTCAAAAGCTTGAATTATGTGACTTCAAACTACGAGCCACTACAAATAGTTCTGCTGTGAAACAGAAAAGAAACAGAGAGATTCATTCTGGTAAGATACTCTAAAAGAAAAAAAATAAAAAACACAACAAAACCCACATCACCTTATCTATCAGAATACAGTCTTCCTACCCACAATTCCTCATTGTTAGAATACAAACCTTGCTCGCAGTGCCCCTTCAGGAAAGAACTAAAATTATGTTAGTTTTACCAAAGTTTATTTAAAACCTGAGCAGGTTTGTTTAGAATCTGAATTTCTGTGCTCCAGAAATCCATTTGGGAGACAGGTCAAAGAGAAGTTATACAGAAATTGAAATATAAGAAAGAGTGAACTATCCATATTGAAGTGTGTGATAAAAGACACATTAGAAGAAAAAATGACCTTGGACTTTTAAAAAGTAAGAATATGATGAGTGAGGAAAATTGCTAATGTTTTTTGTAGGAATATGTCTACCTGTTCGTCAACAGTTTCACTAATTAACCCCGACTACTCTTAAAAGTAGTTGTTACCCCAATTCCAAAGATGGAAAACAGCAGGAACAGAAAAAGTCTACAATGTATTACTTCACACTGAACTAGTAAAAAACATAGAAATGGTGTAGCAATGAAACTGTTTACATCATGAATTCAGTGGTCCAAAACCCATTGGGTATTATGAGATCACAGAAGAGCAATCATGATCACTTTTGAAATTTGATGCTCTACACCTTAAATGTAACCAGCGTGGATAGCAACTCTCCCAGCTTGTTTCCAGTCCTGTCCTACTGGTAAAGACATTTTATGCTCTTCTTTTCTCACAATCAATTCTGCTATTGAAAGAGAAATGGTTTGTAAAGAAAACTTTAATTATAGTAATTTCATTTTTAACCAAGGACAAAAAAGAAGGATCACTATTCATTTATATAAAATATTCTTAACTTTATTTTGTGTGTATTTGCTGATCTGTTCAACTGAAATAATAATACTCTTTCCACAATCATTTTATTAGAATAATGAATTAAGTAAGTACAATCACTAGAATCCCAGCTATCATACACTGAGTTTAAGAACTAATAGTTTCATCCACATGACCATGTTGTTCACCAAACTGTTATTTTACTAATCCTTATGATCCAAATAATGCTCTGTTCGTGTTCCAGTACACAGCCGGTGAGAGAATGGATTCGTTAAGCTGGCTGGGTTTAGCCTTCTTTTATGTGTTCATTCAATTTTATGTACACTTACTTATTGCACACATATGGTGGTAAAGGCTGCTAAAGCAATAGCTGTTATTCTGCAAACAAGGCAACACATAGAAACAGATGCAAGATTTCCAATATTTCTTTTGGAAGTTTTCTGAATAAAGACACATTTCTTCTTCTATGTCTGAGGGTTTATACCAGGCATTTCTTTAACTGTTTTGTCAGATATTCACAAATTTGTACCCATAAAAGGACAAAACTGAGGAGAATCAACACAAAGTTTTATAGATGAAAGCTATGGCAGTAATATCGAATCTTCTGTAACTTTAAAATGATGCAATTGCTTTCCCAAACTATCTAAGTGGGAAATACCTTTTTCTCGTCAGAACAATACACATTATATTTCTTACTTCTCTTGGAATTATTACATTTCAAAGCTATTTCAGATGATATGTTACCTTGATTCTAACAGAGTAAGGAGAAAAAAGGAATCCTAGATAAAATAAAGTTCTCAGAGACAAACTGTAGAAAAAAACACTCCAAACATTCATCTCACATACTTCTCTAAGGCGACTGACTTTTGCCTTCAGTCCCTGTACCATACTGTAGCTAAATGTCATCAATTATTAAGAAAATAAATGGTATAATAAACCTAAAGAGGAAATTAATTTTTAAAATTTTATCATTGACATGTGTATTCAGTTCTTCACTAAAATACTGCAGTTCAGGGGAGCAGGAAATCTGTTTCTCCAAGGAGCTTTTTTCCCCCCTTATTTAGGTTAGATATACAGTGATGGGTTCACTGAAACTGCCTCTTTTACACATTAAGTCATTTGAAAGACTTCCATTTTTTACCTCCTAGAGGCTGTTTGTTTCATGATAGCATTGTCTACATTCCTCACAAAAATACAAGCATTTGTCCTTGTGCTAAATGCTGACATCCTCTGATAAGAAGAAAGCTAAAAGGGTGAAGAATTAAAGGGCAACATGTTTATTTTGCTGTCAAGTGAACATAGTAGATATATACTTTTCAGTGAGTTCCTACTTGCTACAATATAAAGTTTATATATGAATTAGGATGAACACCTATATTGCCATTACTCTGAGAAGAAAAGAAAACCTTAGTTGCAAAAAGTCCGCTCTAAACACAGGTCAAGAAGTAAATGCTACGTATTATTGCTGGCTTCATCTTCTCCTTCTATTCTTGTTCAGGTTAGTTTAAAATTTCAGTTCATTACAGAAAATCAAAACAGCAGTCAATCATATTCCAAAGGTACAAATCAGCCCAAAGAGGGCACATCTGAAATGTTGATATATAGCTCTATGTCATGTTTTGGTGGAATGTTCAGATGAGCTGATGATATGACTCTTTCACCATTCCCATCCTAGAAATTTTGTATAAAATTGCCATTGACTTTTTACTGTTGGATTAAGAAACATGCAGAAATTGTTAGCCTCTTGTTCCTCTCTCTACATATTTTCTAGTCTTATATGTTATAAAATTCTGGAACTTTGATTTCTGGAATCCCAAACAAGTACAGGAAGAGCACAAAAGTAAAAGTAGCATTTTTTGACTCACAGAATGCCTTGGACGGAGAAGGACATGATAACTTTCTCTATTAGGTATTTTAAAGAACCTAAATTTCCTGTACAAGTGAAAGTGTGAATAAGGAGAGCAAGACAGGATCAGGCATTGAGAAAAGGAGACAGATGAAAAGATATATCTAGTCCAATTTTAAATAAGTGACAATGATTTAGTTTAAGCTGTCCTGTACAGGACAAAGTCTGTAAAGGTAATAGTTGAGGGTAACAAAGTTCAGACAACTTCACAGTGAAATAAAATGTTAGATACACTCATAAACACCTTTTCAGATCTCAGGTTATCACAGTGTTACTTCCTTTTTTCTCCCCTTTCCCTTCATCCACCAGTGAGATCTAGCAAACCAGGCTACATCTATTATAAGAAGTAGAGTATAAATCCCCAGTTGAACTGGGATAATTTCTATCAGACTTACTGAAATGTTTAGAGCATTTGTTAGACTAAATGACTCCACTGGAGGAGTTAAGACTCTTACAGACAAAACTAAACGTAAGTTTGGACTCAAAATAACACTGGAACCAATGGCAGCTGATACGTGTTCAGTGCTCATAATCAGACCACTTTTGTGTTGAACACAGCTTTAAAAGACTTGAATTTTAAATACATGTTGCTGAAAGTTAAGACAGTAGCCTCTATAGTATCGAAGAATATTCTTACTTGTTTGGCAATTGATTAGGATACCCAAAAATTTTCTGATCACGTATGCAGAAATATCTTGAAGCATGCTGTAAATGTGCATTACTATTACTAAATATCTACAGGACTTCACAGATTATTGTTATTAAGTTTACTGCAAACTTCTCCCAGGTAGGAAATTACATACCTTTTTCTTTTGTTTACCATGAGCATCATATGCTCTTTAATTCTATAACTACAAACTATATTTTCCATCAAACTACAGCCTCATTTTAACTGCTTAATGAGGTATCATTCATATTTTACTTTTTCTTCATTTTTTCTGTGTATAAACTTCATGCCTTATTTACACCACACTATGTAGATCTTACTTCGGGTACTTGATTAACAATTTCTTCATGGGTAGTTTTGTTAATGAAATAATTAACTGGAAAAGGGAAATCAAGAGCCGACTGCAATTACTGGAGAGACTCCTGTAACTGTCTGCTTTATGAAATTGTCTTGTGTCATACAAGATGAAATAAGAAGTCGATATTTAGTTTATATGGGAACGGACTGGACTGCAGTCAATGTGTCAGGTATAAACTCTGTGTGGACCCTAAGGGCAGTGGAGGAACACACAGGTTTTACTAAGAAATAAAGTACTGCCTATATTATAAATCATCACTCCATCCAATAGAAATCTATTTGAAGTCAGCACCATTAGAAACAGGTAGAAATATGTGAAGGTGAATAACCAGATTTTTGAGTTGCTTAATATAGATGCTAACATGAAACAGGTGCATTCTTTCTCTACACTGTTCAGGTTGAGCACAAAGTAGGAGAGGTTAGCAGAAGACTTGGACACTGAAGAGTAGCTTTAAAAGGCTGAAACCAAAGGCTATGCTGGTATTAGCAATGACGGTAGCCCACTGGGAACAGATCTGTAGAGGGACCGATATCCACGTATAGTTTGGAGGTTTTACTTTAGAATAGCTCTAGTTTGACTTCTGACCTGAATGCCCATTAGTGGCTGGAGCACCCTGAGTGTTCTTGAATCATCTTGCACATTTAAAAGCTTAGTTTCATCTACAGGGAGTGCAGCTTGCAGACCCAGAGCGGTCTAGCAAAGCTCACTTATGTTCCAAGCAAAAAGACGGCTGTGGAGGCACCTAAAGTACACCAACCTGTCAAAAAGAAAGGTTTAAACCTTCCTTTAAAACTACATGTCAAGTATTAACCATACCACAGAACATAAAAAACCAGTATAGAGTAGTTTATGGTCAACACTGTGTTAGTCAACAGGGGTGTCCAAACCAAAGTGACACTGAGATTTTGGCACAGAGATGACATGGTTTTCAAAACTCAGCGTTATCTCAAATCCAGCAAAACACCGGACAGCATAGGGAGTCTTTCACTCAGGAGGACTCTGCTAACATTTCACAGTGAGAGCTGGAAACTCCCCTCACAGTAGTTCACTGAAAATAAGCACTATTGAATCACTCTTGGCAGTGGGTGCAGAGAGATTTCTCTATGAAAATAGGGGCAACAGCAAGTGATAGAGGAGATCAGAAGACATGAGTTGCTCACAGCTGATTTTTCACAGCTTTTATATCTTTGCAACACCTCTGAAAGGTGACAATACATTTCTGTCTTCTTCTAGCTGAGGAAAATAACCAGAGAAAGTAACTAGTAAGATGCTATTATTTATAGATATAATTTCACAAATTCAAAATTTTTTCAGAGTATTAAATTCTTATACAGAACTTATGTAATCAGCAAAACTCCCAATGATTTCTGCTAAAGAAAGAAGTAATAATCACTTCTAATAATGAGATTTCAGTGTCTCATATCAGATGTCTTGAAAATGGTGAATAATTAATAGATGACTTCATGTGGAAAGTTTAGCTGACTTGTCTTGTTTAGCATATGTTTTATCAAACCGAATTTCTTTTACTCTTGGTGTGAAAGAACATCTACATCGTTCACCTCACACTTCTGTCTGCTTTGGTTAATGAGTCAGAAATTTTATAGCAGATTGTCCCATCTCATTCGTCCCTATGCAGGTAGCCCCTTTGAATTTATTGAAGTCGAATTTCTACATAAAAAAGAGAAAGAAAAAAAAAAAAGATGGGACTATCACACAGGGGTTAATTTGAAACAATGCAGATCACTTTCTTAAATTTACAATGTTGGTATTGTCTTGCCCTGGGGTATTTGCATATATGAGTATATAATTTTTAAAAATATACTGTAAAGCAACACCCTTTCATGTGACTTCGTATTGATGACTATCTCTTATCAAAAACACTGGATTCATTGCACAAACCTCTGCCACTGAATACATTAATGTTGGTTAAAGTAGTTTATCATCAACTCTATAGACCTGTTAGACAAAGTTTACACATTACTAGTGGATTTCACAGGTTATTTTATCACAGCATTGGAGTGTTGAGACTAGGAAGCCTGTATAACCAATTGAAGCTCTTCTGCATGTCTTCTCATAGGTGATCTAGTTTTCATCTTTGTCCCCAGTTTGACACTTGTCCTGGGCAGTGCCCTGCCTTGTGTGGCACTGTGTCACCGTTTCAGGCCGG
>NW_009617799.1:0-4653 GCF_000690535.1 Cariama cristata
TCCCTTCCAACCCAAACCTCTCTATGGTTCTATGCATAGAACAAAAAAGTGTATTTTTTTTTCCCCTCAAGTGATTAAAAAATAAGCACTATTAATCAAAGAATGGAAATCAGTTAAAACGGCTAAACATGTGCTAAATGCAGTTAGTTGGTAATCTAGAGAATAAAGAAAAACGAAGTGTTGTAAATCAAGCATTGCTTGCAGTACACTTAAAAAAAAAAAACCCAAAGTCAAGAACTAATTCCAACACGTCCTGCCTACTGGTTTCCTCATCTGCGAGAACTGCATATACCACTTCACATGATGCCGTAAGTTACAACAAAAGCACAAGAGCATTTAGAAAGACATGCAAATGATGCAAAGGATTAGGGATTATAAAACCCATTTACTTTATTACATTGGCCAGTATTTGCAGCCCATTATTTCAAAAAGTCCTGAAAATATCTCTTTGTACCAATCATGTATCTATTATCTACACGCTAGGACTACCTGGCTGGAGGGATCCTACATCTAACAGCACAAACCAACAATTTTTTTGTAATGATGAGATAGACATACACAGGATGCAACAAGAGGGTGCAACACCCCTGCCACAGAAGTGGTGGTGCCCAGCTGAGTTATGGACCGGGGAGGGCATCATCTCTGGTGGTAACAGAAAAACACCCCAAGCACACAGCGTTATGCACGCACAGGGAAAGTATCAGCACGTCCAGTTAACTAAATTCAGGTATTTATTAAAAAGCATGAGTTGGCACTAAATAAAAGTTAAAGTTTTTTTAAAATAAGGTTTATTAAGTTTAATTTTGATACTTAAATTTGGTTTGGGGATGATAAACTTAAGGGTTTGCTGATGCAGCATATGTAAGTAACAGATTGTAATTTTAGTCTAAAAGCCACTGTGAGAGCATAAATCCTTTTTGCAACACAGTTGAATTCTGACAACAGTCAATAGGTGTGCAGAAGATAAAACTGTAGTAAAGTGTTACTTTTGTTATACACCTCTGAGCTTTCAGGGAACTACTGCTTAGGAACTCCCTAAGCATAACAAGGCACGTTCGTGTTTCATTGCCATTAATTTGCGGGAGCCATGTTTCTTTGTATGTTTTATACACTTTTGTGCATAAACATCATCAAACATGTCTAAATTTCACTATCAAGTCGATACTTAAGTATCATGCAAACAGCTACAGCACCTTTTAAATGAAGAAAATTACTGTCTCCATTTTCTCTCCCTCAATCCCTGTATCAGTACTTTCAGTTTCTGTTGAACAGAAAAGCTTTTGCTCGCAGCACTTTCAGTTTCAGTTTAGCAGGGAAGTGCAAAAGAATGAGTTTTGCTTGAGAAAGTCATCCAAAGTTAGGACAGCAACCAAGAGTCAGGGGAACTGGAAAAAACAGGAGCCAGAGGAGACCAGAAGACAACAGCTATCAAAAAAGGGGAGGCGTGGGGGGGAAATTCTATCTATGGCTTACTTTAACATTACATGAGCCTTAATTATACCACAATGGTTAGCACTTTGTTTAAAGTCAATCCCCCTTCACGCCACTTACTCCCAAAATAGTTTAAAATATGAGACTGGAAATGAGAATTTAAATTGCTTCTATAAAGTGATTCGTAATGTTTGTACAGTTTCTAGGAAATCAGCAGCTAAAACAGTCTTGTAGAAGAGAGTGTTTGCAGTTCTCTGGAAAAAAAAAAAAGACAAAACAGAAAACAAGACAGAAACCAAAGCTACAAGACTCTGACCAAGCCCTGTAAATCTGTGCAATAAATATCTATGCTTTAAAAAAAAAAAAAAGTCCTCATCTCAGGGTTAGCAAAAGC
This sequence comes from Cariama cristata, assembly GCF_000690535.1. NCBI lineage: Eukaryota > Metazoa > Chordata > Aves > Cariamiformes > Cariamidae > Cariama > Cariama cristata. The sequence goes on from NW_009617799.1 coordinate 1,826, forward strand.
ATACTAAGAATCTGCCCAGATTAACATTCTCACTTATAAAATTAAAAGGAAATTAAAAAAGAAAACACAAACAATACAGTGAACAATAATCAATTCAAGGTTTCCAGCCCTTTCTCCCCTTTTTGAGGTGGATGTTAAACAAGAAACAGTCAACTGCAGTGGAAAGCAAGTTTCCATTTTATGCGGGTTCATCTTCGCGCAGAAGAAAAACAAACCAACCCAAACCATGCCTGCTGTTATTCCAGTGCACCACTAAAGCCCCCACATCACACTTGCAGCCACCTGACACAGATACAGCTATTTCTGTGGGAGGCACACGCAGAGAGCTGGTCTGGAGGACCGACCGCACACGCCCCTTCTCACAATTATGGGTTACGACAAAACACATTGGTGTTTCCAAATGTAGGTTAGAGGGGAGCATCAAAACACCACGGGCAGCACAAGACATTAGTTGGGGGGAAGCTGTGACAGGCAAGAACATGTTCTTGGAAAGCTATTTAACAACATACACTAAAAAAAGCCTTTGAGACTTCACAATTTCTTGGTAACTTACACGCACAGCTCATCACAAAGTTGATTGTTTTCATTTGACATAACAAAAGGAGAATGTGTCATTTTCAAACATTTATAGCAGCTCCTCTTCTAATATACTACTTATTTAGAGACTGTAGAGATTATTAGTGTTCTTATACTAGTACATTTATTTGCATACCCTTTTGATACCTAGTAGTAGCTCCTTAAAATATACACTGTATTTTCCTCTCAAATTTCAATAATATCCTCTAAACTTGCCCCAGCTGATGTACATGACATACAAGGACAAACCAAAGTGAAGCTATTATTTACAAACTTGTATTTAAAAAAAGAAACAAACAAACCCCACATCAACGCCGATGCTCAACTTTCTTTATTCTGTGACAGTGCTCTGCTGTCACTGCATTCACCATTTCCCCTCTGCTATGCATCTCCTCCATGTTGATCTACAAAAATACTCCTCCTCTCTAGCAAAGGTGCCTTTTTAGGTTCACTCTGCCAGGAAGATCTTGCACACAGGGATCAAGTGATTTACCACCAGAAATACTATAAAATATCAAGTGATAATATCCTTTATTTTAAAAGACCTTTGTATGCTTCCTAAGTCTTTTCCTCTGTGCAAGACTGAAAACGGTTACCTTGTACAATGCAATTTCACTTTACTCCTCCTCTGAAAAACAAACCCTTCCCCATTCTAAATATTTTCCTCTTATCTAGAGCAGCATTTCCACTTCTTTGCAAACAGCAACATAAAGCACATGCAGCTCTCCCGACATCCAAATCAAACATTTATGTCAGGCCCTGATCTGCTAGGGCTGAAACAATAATCCAGCATTCCCTCCCTGCAACATGGAGACCAAGAGAGTATTTTCTGATTATGACACAGATTTAATACAAAATTCAAGGCAGAGAGTCTTAGGAGCATTGAGCTTCTTTCAGAGTGCCAAGGCTCAGAGATGGTTTATTTTTCAAATTGCCTTGTTTCTGAACAGCTGTTTACCGCTCTGGTTTACTATGACAACCACCCATGTTACAGACTACATGCAGTATCTATTTGTTAAGATCCTTTTGTTCAAGCAACTACACTGCTCTCTAGAGAAAGGCCACCAACCAGTATCTTTGCCTTCTTGTAGCCATACTGGTCACAACACACTTTCAGAGGTTACAGGAAGACAACCATTTTAAAAATATGCTTTTTTAACAGAACATTTAAAATTTTAGAGTTAAATACCATAACAGTTCCAGTATCAGAAGAAATATTTTACAAAGAATATTATTAATTCCATGGAGTAGGAATTACATCTTCTTCCTCTTTCCTTTTACTGGCTGTACTGGTATCCTACAGGCTGGTATTTTATGGGAGATAATAAAGCCCAGAATTTGTTTTTTAGGACTGGAGCACTACAGTTCTGGCAAACATTGCTTATACCTTTTGTGCACTGCTGTATTTCGTGTTTTCTCCTCCCCTCACCTACCAACAGGAATGAAGGAATCCAGTAACATGGAAACACAGCTTTATAAAGAAAGATGTAAGACTACCCAAAATCTGGAATGCACATAGGTAACCACCAAAACTCCATACCACACAACTTTATGAAAAGACGCAAAGCAAGCTAACATAAAAGCAAATCAGTATTTCCACACTAACGGAAAACTGAGATTTACGACCACAGCTAACAGGCCAAATAAGCCCTCTGCTCAGGCCATAAAAAAAAAGCCCTGCAGTATGACTGTTCTGTTTCCTGCAGGAAATGAGATGCTTGTATTAGATACCCCTGTGGTTTTCATACTGTAAATGTATCAGCTGGTACCAATCCTCTGGAGAGGACTGATAACTAATGCTTAGAAAGAGCAGTGCCAATAGCAGACCGCACGCAGCACCTCAGAGAAGAGGGGACAAAAGCTGACAAGTCATCTCTAAAAAAATCCGAAAGCCAACAGCTGAAGAACAGATCTTGTAGTAGAAGCAATGTCTGTGAGGAACATACATACCCACACCCGCTTATTTCCCCCCACATCTCTCACTGCTTCTTTAAATAAGGAGCCTATTGCTCATCAGCACGCCCCTCATTTAGGGGGCACAAGCCCATACTACCGCTCCTCATCAGACCATCCCCGGCGACACGCGGCAGAGGGCCATCCACAGGCTATACGTATCTCATGCATGGCCATTTTTGCCCCTTTCTACCGTGCCGGTTTTTTAGCGCTTCCGAGTCGCTCGGGCGCAGAGAGAACTTCTCGCCCAGGCGGCCCCGCGGGGCGATGGCGGCAGCCCCCCGCCCGGGGCAGGGCTG
>NW_009617800.1:0-32904 GCF_000690535.1 Cariama cristata
GTCCCCAGCCCAGCCCTTTAAATGCACAGAGCAAGTGTACATTTCCATCTGAAATCAACCTAAGTGTTATTGGCAATATATTTTCTCGGAGAGAGGGGGAGAGGGGGGGGATCTGGCGTTTGGACCCAATAAAATGCTCTGCTCCAGTGTAAATATTTACAGGGTATTAGTGACTTTTTAAAAAACATTTTCAGTGAGGTCTGTTATTTACAATGTGTCATAAGTTATTAATGTTCATTGCCTGAGTACCCTGCTAATTCTGTCTCGTGCCTTAGAACAAAGTTGACAATTGGCATATTGTTTAAAGTATGAAAAAAATGCGAGTGGGTTTAAAAATTGGAAATATCTGTATTTTCAGAAGTGTAAATATTGCTTTGTAGCTGTCAAACTGCAGCCCCTGGGGACAAGACAAAGAAATATTTTTTGATTAATTTCTTAGTGAAATGGGGTTATCACTGATTCAGGTGTTCTCTGGAACTTGGGGAATGGCAAGAGAGGGTCCTGCCTGTTGTATCAACTCTGCCTCTTTTCTTCTCCTTCCCCCAAAAAAGTTCCCCACGATGTCCAGTGATAGGCAGAGGTCAGACGATGAAAGTCCAAGTACCAGCAGTGGTAGTTCGGATGCCGACCAGAGGGATCCACCTGCACCTGAACCCGAAGAGCAAGAAGAACGAAAACCCTCTGCCACCCAGCAGAAGAAGAACACCAAACTATCCAGCAAAACTACTGCTAAGCTATCTACTAGTGCTAAAAGGTAAAGGCGACAGTAAAACACTCTGTAGTATTTTTGCACAGTATTTTGAGTCACGGCGTTTGCATTGTGCTTTTCAAGTCAGAGAGGTTCTTCTTGTAAAGCTATGTGGGAAATAGTAAGGTACCAACTTCCGTAGTACAGAAGCCTGCTAGGCAGGATCTTCATTAATCCAAGTCTTATTGGGGTAATAATTACAGACTTGTCATGCGTCTTTTGAAGAGTTGTTTGAGAACTTGGTAACTTACACACTGGCTGGGAGGGCGCCTAAATACGTTTCGTATTTGCGAAAATGTGCGAAAGAGCGTCAGCTTCGGGTGTCTTTTTCGGAGTTAGGTTTCCATGCCTGATTAGTATAGGGTGGAGTCTTCCTGGTGTGTTTTATTATGGTCTGTAGACTGATGACAAGCAATGCTCTTTAATTAGTGAACTCAGAAAACTCCAGTGGCTCCTGTGGGCCTTATGACTAGCTTTTCATATCAATGCACAGGGGAGCCTTGCACACCTTGAAGTAATGGGTTCATTCGGCTGTTGTTTCGGCAGAAACTTAGGAGAGTTTTCTCCCTTAGCATCTGCAGATTCAAACCATGGGGTTCTATGGGTAGCCTCTACTTTTAAATATCAAACTCTTCAGAAGCCTTGTTTAGTTATATCTGTTGCATTTTTATTTGCATTTAAGGTTACTGGCAGTCCAGCTGTCAAGACCTGCACTCTGATAATTTTCTGTAAGTTCAGCTGTGTGAAATAAGCAAACTTTAAATCCCTTGATTCCAGTGGTCTTCGGAGGCGAAACGTAACTTTCCAGTTCTTTCCCTGGAGTTGGTTGTCTTTACAAACACTTGCAAATATCCTGTGGCAAGAAAAGCTGTAAAGTAGCCGTAGTACCTTCAGGTTTTGCTTATTCAGTGTGAACGCTGTAGTTCTAACTTTTAGGAACATTTTAGCAATTTTGTATTGGACTTAGTAAATACCTTTTGAAAGGTGTTGAAATTGCTGCAGAGTATGACTGGGTGGCTTTGATGACTTTTGAGCTTGTTAAAGAAACCCTTTGAAATAGGACTGGCTAAAGAAAGAAAAATTCGGGAACTATTATGTAGGCTTTGTAATTTGTTATTACTTATCTTTTTTGAAAAGCCTGAGATGCAGGTTTTCGAGACTGAGTTTTCCCCTCTTGCCTTTATTTCATGTAATTGTTGCAAGTCTAATTCCAAATATCTCAAATAGTTTGGTGGTCTGACTGAACTTACTGGTACTAGTGCAAGGGCATGCAGAGCAGTTTCTGTTAGCTCGTATTTTAACACTTGCTATCACATGAAATTCACAGTCTTGTTCGTATGGGTCCTTTTCTGAAGAGAAGTCTTATTTGATATTTTTAAGAGGAATTTACCATGTGTCTTTTGAAATCGCACCTATTATGTACCTGAATAAACTATTAAATTGACAAAAAGTTTTCGGTATTCCTCTTCCAGATCTTATCACCTTGGGAATGGTTGTAATAGAGTAAAGCTAAGCACAGATTATATCAAGTTATTATATCACTTTTTATCATATAAATACAGCTACTGTATAAGGTTGGGAGAGGAAAGGCAGCAGAAGGTGTGGAGAGAAGCAAAGTTGATCTAGAGAGATTATTCCAGTAACAGAGACAGCCTGGCAGATCTGCAAATCCACTTTTTAAACACACTGCAAAGCAGTAGGTAAAATATTGTGAAAAGAGTGTGTCTGCTGCCGGCGCGGTTCACTTCTTCAGCTTCAGTCACAGGTCTGTAGCGCTGGTTTAAAGTCATTGTCAAATCTGCCTGTGCAGCCCCCCCCCCCTTGTCTCATTTGCATATTAGCTTGAAAAGAAAATATCTCTGGTAAAAAGTGCTTGGACGTGAGAAAGAGTTACTTTTCTGAATACTTGTGGGAAATTTCTACCCAACTCAGTTGTAAGTGTTCTGTTTACATACAGCGTGGAGCAGGAAAAAAGCTGCAAAGTTTCTCAGCTGTGGGATTTGGGTTATGCCTCTGAGAACAAAGAGGAAGCAGCCATGTTAGCATTACTGAAGGCAAAGCCAATCTTGCATTTAACTGCATGGTGGTAGAGGGCAGTGTAATTCCCTGATTTATTCTATAGACTATCTCAAATGCTTTGTGTCTGTTCTCATTTCACCAACAGAATCCAGAAGGAGCTAGCTGAAATAACCCTTGATCCTCCTCCTAACTGCAGGTATGTAACGGCTTCTTAAATTGTGGACGGTGGTAGGAGACTAATGTGCTCAGGCTAACAAATGGGAACTTGGTGATTACGACCGGTGACTGTTAGACAAAAATTGCATACAGAAGATGGAACAAGCATAGGGAACATTTGATATTGAAGTTTGCTATTTTGTCTGCACGTTGGAGGCGTAGTCATTAGTGATTGATGTACATAGTAAAGTGTATTCAGTTTGGTTTTTGTAGCTGGTCACTGCCTTCGTGAAACATTAATTAGATGAACTTCAAAATACGCTGAAGCTTTCAACTTAATGTCTGCATGTAGTTTGAACTGGCTTTCTGAGTGCCAAGTTTATAGAGTTATCACTTCATTCTGAAGTAAAGGTAAAGAAACGTATGTGATTTTTATATGCTTTCTCTTAGTATGTTGCTTAACAGTTAGATAAGCTGAAGTATTGCCTTTAAATTTATGTGTCTGTTGGGCAAAGTTGTAGTCTCTTGATAGAGAATATTTTTAAGGAAGTTCCCATCTTAGGAAACACTTCTGTTAGGTTTTAGAAAATGGAATTCTAAGCTTGGAAGATTGAGTGATTTAGTCTTAGACAAAATGACGGTAACTGGAGCACTTGATCTGTGGTAAAGTTAAGTAGTGGCATAGCTAGCTAACTTATTTAAATCTTTTGCATGTTTTACTTTTGTTTAGAGGATGCATAAAAATTCTCATTAGCTGTGAGCATCCAGTGTTCAGTTTTGCAGTAAAGCTACATTTAAATAATGTTGCTTTGATTTGATGCATCTGAGTAAGATTTCTGACTGCAAGGTATCTTCTGATTAATAGCTAATGTGTAACAGCGAGCCTTGTACATGTTTAAAAAAATGCTGGAAGTGCTTTCTAGTTTTATGTTGGAATTGTTTGGCTTTTGGAATAGTTGGAAAGGTTTGGTGCAGGTCTTAGGAATTCAGTAAAACATGAGTTGTTCTGCTATCTGACTTGTCCGTGAGAGCAGGGACTAATCAGAGCTGTGTTTTTTCTGGATTTCTGGTAAAGGTGTCTTACCCTGAGGACTGTGCTGTAGATTGCCTATGGCAGTCTGATGTCTTTGTATGCAGGGTCAGTGGCTCTCCCTCTTCAATAGAGGCAAGCTCTGTCGTGAGAGCAAATGTCAGCTGGGTTTGGCGGGTTTTTTTTGGGGGGTCCGTGTTTTGTTTTGTTTTTAAATAACTCTTAATAACTTCCTGGGTTCTAGTTCTGTGTTGGTCACGCACTTTATACCTGGACCCTCAAAGGGGGCATGGTAGGAGAGAAAGTATTTAAATGAAATACAACAGGGAGGCTATGCCTGATAGTTGTTTAAAAAGATAATTGTAGCAGTTTTGGGTACAGCAAGTTACAACTTGGCTTTTAGAAAGAGAAGCTTTCCCCCTCACACTCTCCAATACCATCTGATATTTAGCTCCTTGGGAAAGCATGTTCCTCTCGTATTAGCACGAGAGTATTGCAGAGAGCTTATCTTGTGAGCTGGTACTACCAGATGCCCAAGAATGCTGTTGAGAATGATGAAAACCCCCCAGTGTATCTAAAATTATTCAAATTTTTCTCCTACAGAGTGTAGGGGAAAAGATTATTTTTTTGCCAGCGAGGAAGTCAATGCTTCTGTTCCCATAAGTATTTTTTTAAGAGGAATTTAAGTCTTTTACTCAATAGCAACTGTGTGATGAGTGCATTTTTACATTTTGCAAAATAAAAAAATATTTACAAGAGATACTGGCTTCTGTAACAGAAATTCTAGGTTTTCAGGATGAACAGGTTGAACAGAGTTTCAGTGCCCAAAGGATTACCGTTATATTGGAAGTGACTTGTTAGAAGGAACCTTTCTGGTATGAGGAGGTAAAGGCAGCTGTGTGTTACGTGCAGAGCAGTTGAAGCTTGTAACATGCTTTCTTCTAGGGTGTAGTAGCACAGATTAGGCAACAGACTGACACAGCAGGCGTAGGACACCTCTTCATTGCTCGTCATGCAACAAGCAGCAGAATGCTACTTATTACATTTCTTGTAAAAGGAAAAGAATTTGTAAAAAAACATTTAAAAGCCTGTATAACTTGGGCATATTCGCATGTGCTTTAAAAAAACCGCCTTGTCTCATTAAGTTCTCCCAAAGAGGTTTCTTCATGCAAAGTTGTTTGTTCTCCAGTTCTAGAGCACACCCTTGTCATTTGCAGTCCACGCTGCAGGCTTCACAAGAATACAACTGCCAACCGATTCTCTTGGATGTTGTTAGTCCTTCTGGTTACTCAGTTACATGTGATCAAAAAATAGCAATTTTTTAAATATGATAATGGCACATATAAAACATTAAATGTTACTTTAACAGAGTACAGTACAAATATTGAAGAGTATGTTGAACTTTTCCATATCATGTTAAACACTGATGGCTGCTGCCACTTCTCACCTGCCGGTGTAACTGCATGTGGAGTCACTCCACCGGAGTGATCTGAGGCTGATTTAGCTACTTTAAAATGACACTGGCTGGTTGCAGTGTGATTCTCATGCAAAAGAGGTGTAGGTTTCCTCAGCAGTCAAATTTCCCACAGTCATATCTATTGCTCTAACATCTGTTTTATAAAAATGCCAGAGCCCCAAGAGAGCCCTGTTCCTGGGTGTGCTGAGCAGGCCTGGGCTGCATATTAGCTTCTATTTTAGGCACTGGGATAGCAGAATGACAGGCACTGTAAAAATGTCTAAATAGCAGTTTTTTGCTTACTTGTCTCAACAGTAAAGATTGGTTTCCGATTCTGTTAATCGGACGATGAACTGTTAGAAAAATCATGTTATCATATATCACACTGTCACGTTTGTGAGCAGTGAATACGAACTGCATCTCGGGGTTGCCAAGTATGAAACTTAACATTTTTATGCTGATAGCTTTACTCTTTAACATACAGTAAGACTCTAAATTCCTATGATTTTGGTGTGATTTCCAAGAAAGATAGAAGATCAAAAACAATAAGATTAGATTTGGTCTTAAGCCACTAAAGATGTCAGAGGGAATTTAAGTACTGCTTTCTCCTCATGTTTTTGCCTGTCCTATATAAGAGCCTGAAACAAGTCAGTTATTGTCCAACATGCACCGTAGCACTAGGACAGACAGGTAAACTGAGGACACAGGTATCTGATCCTGTTTTTTCTTGCTTTTGCTGGCTTAACTCAAAGCTGTGCTACTTGGTGCAGTGTGCTGTATTTAATTTCTTTTGTGCTTTTAATAGCATAAAGCAAAGCTAAAAAGGTCTTGGCCCTATTGCTCCTAGCCAGCTCAATTTCAAACCATGGCCAAGCGCTTATACATACTTCAAGGTATGGAAGTGTGCCAAACCTCACCGTTATACGTTCTCAGGAAAATGCTGCAGAGATCTTGCATGTAATGCGTGGTAAATCTGGGCTGCAGAGATGCTCTTAAATAGGTTTGACATATCTGGAATAACTGTTTTCAGTTCATGGCATAAAACTGTTTAGATCAGAGGTCGCCGCTCTGTAGTTAAGGTTATACCTGAGGCTGCTGTTCTGACCTGCCCAGCTTGGAGGCTGCAGCTCTGGTGGAGCAGGGCGCAGCCGGCCCCAACGCTCATTGCACGTCCTGGATTTTAGGGCTGGCACAAGTCAGGCTGTTCCCAGGGATACCATGATTTATAGCAGCTTCCTTTAGCTGTTCCTGGCTGCCCTGCTGATCCACGATAGCAAAAACGCATACTCTCTGTCTTCTTTCCTCAGTTCTCCTCATTTCCATTCCAAAATTAATCATTGTTCATCTTCATGGGAAAGTTTTTGAAGTTCGACCTAGTTTTAAGTAAGTTTAATAACACCCATGCCAGCTTAGTTTATCGTTTACAACCCATTTTGCAACAGATCCAGTTTGGTATAAACTTTGTAGGAAGTGAAAGGAAACACCAAAATCAGTGTATCCAGTTCAAGCTTAATTCATGTGGTTTGAAAAGAGGTGAGTTAAGATAATGCATCTTTCTCATGATGTGGGAGAATTTAAGCATTTTATAGTCTGTTCTGTCAGCTGGCTTTAATCTCTTCTCTTTTTAGATTAAAGATCAGACATCTGAAAGCTAATGGTTAAAAAAAAAAAAAAAATTAAGAAAGGCCAGACAAGGCACGTGCCTTAGAGCACTGGTCAGAGAGGCAACTTTCCTCCTTTGTAGCTACTGGGAAATGGGAATTCTTATGAAGGGAGATCTATTTGGATGGTTCCAAAGGCTCCCTGCTCTGTCTCATCCTCTGGCTAGTGAGTGCCTGACCAGATAGGTCTGCTGAAAAGATTTTTCCTCAATAGGGATTACTATCTTGATTACTGTTTATTTTCAGGCCTTGTATGCTAATATATACTAATGTAATTTGTTAAGCAATACTACAAAAGGTAGCAGTTGATGATTTTGCTGTTTGTGGCCTCTCCTAGGCTTGCAAGCAGGTTGATAATTTGAGTAGTTCATTTTAAAATTACCTGTTTTAAAATAACACTCCAAAGTATGTGCACTGAGCACAATGAGAGCAAGACATGTAGGGGTTTTGTTTTAATACAGTATTCTTCTGCTTCCTAAGGACTGCACTTGTCCCTTTCATTACTGCCACATCTTGGGCTAATTCTACACTGCAGAGTGTTGCCAACCCAACCCCACGGTCTGGAGTTTGACACAAAGAAAAATGCCTGCAAAGCCCTGGCAGACGAATGCTATTACTGGTTTAGTTATGGACCCATGAATCCAGATGTTTGTAACTGTCTCCCTGTGGTTATTACCCCATCGGTGGGGAAGCATTGCAGTATGTATTTAAAGCTGTATTGTGAAGGTATTCTTCAGACCAGCAATTTAAGCTCTTTCAGTTGAGCTGTCTGAGGCAGTGAGGAGCAATGACCAATTCTGCTGGTGGTGCAGGCTCTTCCATGGGCAGAGGTAGCGCTGGATTTGAGTTAACGCAGCCTTGTGCTAGAGAGGAAGGTGCTGCAGCTAAGCTGGTAGAAGCCTTCCTTTTGTTAACATACTCTATCTACAGTAAGGTTATAGGCAAATGTTTACTCTGCAAACAGTTGTGCCTGTTGAAGATGTTACTGCACAGCTGTGGTTTGCTCCAGTTCTGCCATGGAGGTGACTACTCCAGTCAGTAAGTGAAGCAGATTCATGTGATTACTCCATAGTGCTCCCCAGGGAGGGGGGGGTGGAAATTCCAAGTTTGCTTAAACAGTTTAAATAGGTGATTCAAACTAACTCTGCTAGATTTTTCCTCCCTTCCTTCAGAGTAGGCATTGTTCACACAAAGCATTTTGTCAGACACACCAGGATATGAATAAGTCAATCTATTCCTTTGTCTCTCAAATGTAATAAGTTTCCATCTCTCCTTTGTCAAAGCCAGGCGTTAGTTCTGTTGCGTTTTTGAAATCAGTGGGAGGAAGAATATTCTGAATGCAGTCGAATACCAGGCCCCTATACAGTAGCACAAACGTGTGCCCAAGTCTTCACAGGTACTATTTTTTTATTCCAGTCAGGCTGTTGACTTTTCAGATCAATGGTTGTCCCCCAGTTTTGTGTTTATTCTGGTGATTTCTTATTGGGCAAACTTCTTCATATTGCTAAATATTGAGTCTTACTGAGAAAAAAAAAAAAAGTCACTTTTGCTTGTTTTCACCTCTGCAGTGAAAACCCCAACTGTGAATACTAAATAGTTCCCTATAGAAGAAGAAGCTGATTAAGGTATGTAAGAGACAGTATATTAGGAGTATGTGCAAAAATGCCTGTGCTGAAGCTGAATGAGCAAAATTTAAAAAACATCACCCAAACTCTACTTGATAATGTGTCTTCTGATAGTTACATTATACTTTTTATTGTCTCTCCCTGCCTGGTGCTTTCTCACCACTGAGCGCAATAAATGCATACTACGAGAAAAGAAAGCTGAAGTTTGCAGAATGGTTTTGAGAACACAAACCCACAGGATTATTTCTAACACTTCCTTCCCTATCCAGAAATTTGCAGTTGCAGTTACAGAAATATAATGAAGAGGGTTCACAGCTCTTGTATGAACATGTTTGAAGTAGCTCTCAAGTGAATATTGAAATATTAGTTTTTAGTATGGTCCAACTTTGAGCATAGTCCTGCGGTTCCTTCTAAAGCAATTCCTTCATTGTTAGTTGCTGAATGTAAATCAGTGGCTCACAGTGATTTAAAGATATGTTTGTCTAGTGGTAGCCTTCATTTATCTAGAAATATTTCTACCAAGCGTTTTCTTCTATTCTCTTTCTTCCCTCCCTCTTTCTTACCAGAAGAGTATAGACTAGGTTAGAGTAGGAAGGAGTGGTATAGTTTAGCACAGCAATCAGAAGTCTAGTATTTTGTATTTCTGTCCATTTGTAGTAACAGCCTGATTCTGCCCTCTTTATGTGTGCAGAGTGGCTTTTACCTTATTTGTCAGTAGTCAGTGAAACTGCTTAAGGAGTAGGGATGAAACAGATTTAGAAAGTCATTTCAGTAAGACATTTAAGTGTTAAGTAGAGCTAGAGTGCACTATTATTTAACATGCTTTTATATAAAAAATGCAACTGTGGAAGATTGTGTAACTCCTGAATTTTTTGAATTGTGGGAATATTTAAATTACTTTCTTTTCAGTTGAGACTAGATGACAGATCCACTAACTCAAAATGCCTCAAGATTTTTTTTTTTTTCCCCCGTGCTAGTGTCGACCTCTTGCAAGCTATAAACCAAGGTTTTTTACCAGCCCCCACACAGTGAATTTCTCGTGCAAGTAATCTCAGTGGCATAATTAAGACAGGGTTATGCAATACAAATCAACATGTCTACTCACGGGGGTAAGTTTTCATGCCTGCAGATTTGCAGGTTAGGCACTTGTGTAAGCAGTGTCCACAGTGCTGTCGTACATGCTTTTAAATGTCTGTGTGTTAGTCAAAAGGTTGTATAAATCTTTTACCAGTTTTCATTAGCATTACTGTCAAAAAAAAAAAAAAAGTCATGGCTGGCTATCTACTCTAGATTTGTAGAAATAATTCTAACGCTTTTCACTCAGCTACTAGTGTTAGAGAACTGACCCACATTATGTCATAAGTTTTATCAGCAAACAGAAGAGCCTGAGCTGGACCAGTTTTTTAAATAGTTCTTTAAGCATTGTTGTGCAAAAATTTGTAAAAACCGTAATGTGTCCTTAGACTTAAGGACAAATCTGCTTCACAAATATAACTGTACAAAGGCCCTTCAGGCTCTGTGATAAAACTGATTAAAATATGCCATGTATATATGTATTTCTTTTTACACTCAAACTCTGCATTGCTCACCACTGCCAGCCTGTCATACTTAGTTTGTGATAAAGAATATGTGTGGCAAGGTCCTAGCACACGGAATGCTTCCCCATCAGACTGATTTGTCTGTGTGTATCAGTTGCTCTGATTTGATTTTTACTTTTACAGACTTGGGACACCTAATTTTAATTCAAATTGGCAAAGTACAAGTATAAGAGAATCAGCTAAACTACATTAAACCCTTTATTTAAAATGAGCTGACTACTTCATATAAAACTGATGTGTGGAGATTTCCTGGAGCTAGTGTAACTAGGATTTGCATAGATGTGGAACATTTTGAAACAGGTAATACAGACATCATGAAAAATACCTTGAGCATACTTTCTGAGTTCAGGGCTAAGTAGGCAGGGGCAAGGATATCCAGCTGCCATCTAGGACAGGAGCATGTATACCATTAAGCTAGCCAGGAGCTATTCTGTAACTTTAAATCAATGTCTTACTTTGCGCCAGTAACTGCTAGTGATAAACGAGTCCTAGCCTGCTTGCATTAATTTGGATTAATTTTCCCTGTGCAGAGAGTGCACTATACTGTTATCTAGTTCAGAACTGTGGCTAAAGCAGTTGTTAATTTTATAGCACTTACTGTAAAATAGACTGACCAGATCTTTTAGGAATTCAGATACAGATTTAAATATTGAAACTACTGTTGTAAGCATCACTTTCAGAAACAAAGGAGGGGAGAGATTGCCTTGATGAAACACCAAGGTGACCTGTAGTTACCAGTGGGTCACTTTCAGGTTGGAAGAATTTGTAGAGAGGGTCTGTAGAGGACCATCCTGCAGTTATTAGTAATTGATGCTTTCATTGTTGACGTGGATACTGGAGTGGAGGATATAAATATTGCATTTGCAGGTAACAGTGGGGAGGAAGGAGTTGTAGGCACGTTGGAGAATAGGACTAGAATGCAAAGTGATGTGGGCAAATATAGGAAGTGACCTTAAAAATAGCATGTAATTGAATAATGAGAACTGCAAGGCACAGCACTTTAGTAAGCATAATCAGCTGCACAAATCCATGGGGAGAAAAAGACTGGATGATGAGCAGTTCTTCAGAAAAGGTGTAGCCACTCTGAGGATCATGTGCCTTCCAGGAATCAACAGTACGAGGCCACAGCAAGAGAAACAAATAGAACAGCAGCCACAATAGCAGGATGTATTTTTTAAAAGGAAAAAAAAAAAAAAAGGGTTGGAGACATGGTATATAAAGCCAACCCATTCAGTTCAGCACTAGTAAAGGCCAGCTGGGGTACCTTAGACAGTTTTAAGCACAATACTGCGAAGTGACACGGGCTAGCTGGAAAGAATACAGATTAGAAGGAAGAAAGAAAGAATAATCTTTGGATATAGAAGAAAGTTACTGCAAAGGAAGTAAGGCAAATGTTGCTAGTCCTGTCTGGTGGTTATGGAGAGCAACTTAAATTGCCATAATGAAGACCTAATTTAGATGTGAGGAGTACCTAGCTGTAAAGACAGTATGCATACGGAGTTGATGGGTCTGCATCATCAGAGGTTTTTAAGAACAAAGTTTAAACTGCTCCTGCCAGCCATTTGTCTAGATACAGTTGATTCTACCTTTAAGCAGGAAATGGACTAAGTGACCCCTTGAGGACCAGTTTGACCAAGCTATCTGTGATACTGGATTTAAATAACAATGTTAAAGGAAAACTCATCAGGAAGTGATTTTCCCCTCATTTAAAAACTGTATTTTAATCAGGGTTTTGTAGTATAATCATCCTGGAAAATACACAGGTTCTGTGATTTCAAGCAACAACAGTAACTGTGCAATTATTAAAAAAGTCACTGGAAGCACGCAGGTTTTATCCTGTTGTCAATTAAAAGAAGCAAAGTGATTTTTCTGCTGATTTATTTCCCTGTACCCATTTTGGCTTTGTTTTCATTTTGGGTCCAGTCCTGCTTTCCTTGCACAAAGTTGTCATGTTCTGCTAACTAGAAATAAGCTAGGCACATGTCATCAATTCTCCAGAGGTATATCACCTTTATGAGTAAATAATAGTACTGGTTGTGCAGTAGATCTTGATTTTTGATGCTTCACGTGCTCTGTGCTTGGATTCTCTGCTTTTGTTCCACAGGCACGTAAGTACCTCTGACACTGAGATAAAAGCAAGGGACATATTTCCCTGCTTCGTAGATGCAGTTTGCAGTAGATATGCAAGCCCTCATGCGTCTGTGCACAATACCCCAAATGGATCCGAGCACATCAGAAAACAGTTGTATAGCGTGCTGCCTCTGACGATGGATCCTGTCACTCTTAAGCACCCTCTGGAGTCAGGGCTCAGAAGTTTGTAGTGAAAATGTAAGCAGCCTGGCAGGTTTCCAGCTGATGAGTTAATGCTGCTATAAACTTCAGTAGTTCCTCTCTGAGGCATGCAGAAGGGTGCAGGCGCTGGGAAGGCAGCCAACCAAGGCAAAGAGCAGACAGCAAAGCTAAAGGCCAGCCTCAAGGATTCACAACATGATTGTCTTTGAGGTGGGTTCTTCTCTTGCCAGAAACCCTTCATGTAGCTTCAGTGGCAGGGCTGGAAATCAGTGAGCAAATGAAGGTATGCAGTCAGTGCGAAGCCAGCCTGACTTGTGGATGCTTGATTAGCATAGCTTGAGCAGAGGTAGCTGTGCCCGGCACTCAAGCCACCCCATGACTGGATTAGTAGTTCGGGGTGCTGCAGAAAGCCAGGGGTTCTCAGTCATACCAGGTCGGTTCATTGAGCTTGAAGCTGCAGTGAGGTAGTTTAGGTTTGAACTCAGGTTATCGCTTCACTCTGAAGCCTAGACACGGAAGTCACCAAAATGCTGAAAACAGAGTAAGTCAGTAGAGCATCAGCAGGTCAGATTCCATGGGACAAATGGAAAACAAATGGCAAAGAGAAACATTGGTGTTTTCCTTTCTGTAAGAGAAGGTGAGCAGCAGTAAGCTATTTTTGTTTGCACTTTAATTAAAGCATTTAGACTCCAAATGCTTTGAGCAGAGTCAATTTAGGGGAAAAAAAAAGGCGTTACAATAGATTAGTAGTTATGCAATAGATATGTTCAGATGATGGTGATTCTTGCTGTGAAGCTGCAGCTATTGTAGCAGACAATGGACAGCCAGATTCCTCCCCGCACACAGGCGACTTTTCTAACAAACAAAGGACTTGTCTACTGTGCAGTCACCACCTGGGGTATGCTCATACTTTAACTAGCTTTTGTCCTTCTGCCTGGTATCTCAACATCAGAGACCTCGTCCGGGCTGGAGGATCCATGGGACAAGTGAAGTGGTACAGCGATGGTTATTTGACATGGAGCTCTGCGTTATCATTGCACATTGGTGCTCTTCCTAACTTGCTCATAGATACCTAGGGCATATCTGTATCTATTTCATTAATATCGATGGCAGAAGCTGTAGTGGGACATTACAGCTGTAATGGGACATTAGAGATTCAGCGACACCTCCCTCTCTAGACATCTTAAGGGCCCAGTGGACCAAACCCATTATGCCAAAGCCCAGTTTTGTGCTTAGAGTTTTGGACTTCAGCATCTAGGGGAAAAAAAATGAGATTTGATTTCATTTCTAGCCTATAAAGTGAAAGCAAAGATAGGTCTTAGGAGACTAAAATCAACTTGTAATGAACGCTATAACAAACATTATATTCCCATGGAAGCAAATTTAAGTGATTTAAGTTACACAGCACAAGCTACTGCATATTAAGCATAGTCTGAGTGATTAAACAAACTTCTTATGCAAAAGGTAGAAATACTATACAACCTAAAATTCTACAAGTGTGATAAAACAGTGATCGAAACTGCAAGGATGATCTGCACATGATAAACTATTTGAAGCACAATCTATGGCTGCAAAACTGTTTGCTTGTCTGGAGCAGATATTTTGTATGATACGCATCAAATTTTATACAGCCAGGTAGAGCCTAGCTCCACATTCCTCTTCCTCCACAGAGTGCTGGGATTGCTAGGGTAGTGTGAAGAGTTCCAATTGCAACCTGGCTACCTCATTTTTTTAGTTGATTTGCCTATTTTTTTATTTTTTTTTAAACTGAAAACCAGAATTGCAGGTGGTGTACTCACTTATGCCAGAGCAAACACACCATAACTTAGTTTTTTAAGAAAGGAACAAGTTATTAAAGTAAAAGGGACATCACCAAAACAGCAGTAAGAGAGCAGTGATTTGTTTGATATTATACAGTGTCAAACCTTAAATAGATCAATATGTGGAGAAATCGATTACTTTCTGGATTCTCTGGGAACATATACAGTAAAAGCATTTTTCTTTCAAGTGTTTTGGTTGGCTGTTTATTTTTCATGGTAAATACCACAGATTAGCATTGTTTTAAGTCTTTGGGTTTTGTTAAGCCTGCTTGGGTTTTTTGTCTTAGGAACAGGAAAAACAAAATAATTTCTTATCAGTTAGAAGGCCAGCTAACAGTAGCGGTTGTTGATACTGAAACAACTATTGTAGGTTGAGCACTGTGTGGTTCGCATAGATATAAGGGGCATTCTGGGCAAAGTTCCCGTACAATGACAAGTGTGCCTTACTAGAAATTAGTGAAGGTGGGGTCAGGGATGGAGGAAATAGAGAGAGATATGAGCTGTACTAATCAGATAAATGTTTTGTTATCACTTTATTTTCTTTCTGTAGAGAAAGCAAGCTCTGTAAGAATATGCCTTCAGCGAGACTTTGGTAATTCTGATCTGGGCAGAAGGAACTGGGAACTCTTACTTCTTGTGAATTGCACTTGTTTGTCTTTTGTGTGATTTTTCTATGCTTTATATACAATGTCTAACTAAAGCTAGAAATAATTATTTACTGAATGTCTAATGAACTTAATTTAGCCTGGCATTGCGCAGTGGTGATCCTTACTGTTCTCTGTAGTGTTTTAAAGGAGGTGGAAAGGGTGAGATGGTTCTGCAAGTTGATGCCAAGGTGTAGAAGCACCTGTGAGACATTTTGAGCTTTTTCTGAAACCGTGAGTTTATAGCACTGAAGCTGTATTTACCAAATACATAAAACTGTTTTCAGCAGTAGATTCTTTAAAAAGGTATTAGAATGTTGAGGGGAAAAAAAAAAACAAGTTTGTTTTCTTTTTTAACATTTAAAAAGGTTGCTACTTTAGGCACTTTCCATTAGACAGTTGGCTGGAGAGATGGAAAGGGTTACTTCTGCTTTAGCTAACCTTCTCCAACTTTAGCCTTCTATCCCTTCAGACGCAACCAGTGAGAAATCACATCGCTGTTGGCTTGTTAAGACAGTTATCAGGTGTTTTCAGGTTCCCTTAAAGTTTCTTTCTGTCCTTTTCCTAAGGGGAGCTGGTGGTCGCAACAAACTCTCTCTTGTTAGGGTGGCGGAGGTGTCCTGGCTCAGCGCCTCTCCTGAGGCGGTGGGTGCGGAGGGGCCCTGTGCAGCGCCTCGGTCCTGGGCCCTGCTCCAGCCACGTCCCAGGCTCTGTGGCCAAGTCTGTCACTGCACTCCAGCCTAGCTCCAATGCTGGAGAAACCGAGGCAAAATTTTAAATTTTTGGTTAAATCTGCATGGTAGCACCTTCTGCTTTGAATGGAACTAAGTTAATTTTGTAACTTGTATGCTCCTATCTGGATTGACACTTGAGATAAGTTGAGGCATGTAAAGGATTGAGTGGGGTGGGAGGTTGTGAAATGAGTCATACGTGTTTGCTCACTGCTTCTGTTAGGTGCTCACTAGTGAAACAGTTACATTTCAATTCTCACACTGAGATTTTACTAGAAAAGTTTGAATTCCCTGGGTCCTTATCCCATTTAAGCATGGGGGGCAGTTCTGTAGTCTGAGGTGGACAGAGCTTTGCTAGCCTAGAAGTCATAAGCCAAAATTAAACTGCCCTCACAAATACGTAGGCTCTGTGTAACATTGGAAAAATAAATCTTTGAACCTGGGACCCAGCTTTCTGGATTTCTTGGCTGCTCAGTTTGTATGGCTGTGGGCACGTCGTGTTGCTGAGCTCCCTGATATGGCGCTGCCAGCTGAAGTCCTGAGTCCCAGCAGGGTGGTAGGGCTGTGTGCTGGCAGGTCCTTCCCCTCTCATGGTACCTCTGCCTTCTGCAGCCTGCTTAAGTACAGGACTGTGCCATCCAGTGAAGGAACGGGGCTCCTCATCCTGCTGGATGCTATTTAGGCCGATTTCATTGCCTCTGAATTGCTCTGTGTGCTGCTTGGTGGTGTTAGCTGAGGAGCAGGCCATGCTTGATGTTTGTGCTGTAAATGGCTACTGCCCACTTTTCACTCAGGCAGGACTGTTTAAGAGACGGTTTGGTAACTCTGCTTTGTTTTCTGACAAATGCAAATTTGGTGTGCTTAGTTTTTCTTTACTCTTGTATTCAGATTTTGACCTTTGAAGAGTAAATGTAAATAAAATCTCTTATCTGGATTGTCAGACTCAGCTGTACTTGGCACTCTTTTTTTGTTTTTAAACATGGGAGTAAGGAGACAGGAGTGACAGTGAGCGTACCTCTTCCTACACCTGAGATAAGCTGGATACCTCCCCTCTAAAATTCTCTATCCAGGCTGGGCAACTTTGCAGAAAAGATGGCACGCGCCCACCTGTGTGATAGCAGCTAGTTTCAGGAGGAGGGAAGATAAGAGTGCTGTTTGAAAAATACTACTGCAGCAATAGAAATATCACTTTGGTTTTCCACTTCTTGAAAGTGCGTGAAGAAGAATAGGTAGTTATGAGATACCATATTGCCCCGGGTCTTAGTCCAAATTCATTTATGACCAGAAGCATTCCAGGTTTGTTAACTTTGAAAAAGCCATTGACTTTTGAAGCCTGAAGGAAAAAAAAAAAGGGAACGCTAAATTGTGCGGTGAGCGATCCATGCAGTGCACTGAATGTTATTTCTGAAAGTAATTCTGTTGATCTTTTTCTGAAGTTGGTCGCTGATCACAAAACTATGGGTCAGTTCTGGTTAGTTTTGCAGTAGATGTCATTAACAATGAGTGCTTGATAAACAGCGTCTGTGAGATGCTGTGCTGCAACTGCTTGTGCTTTCCATATGCAACATCTCTGTTCGGTACAGAGTCAGCTGGCAGAGTGCAAAGCACCGTGAGTCATTCTGGCGCTGCTGGAGTGTACAACTACAGGTTGTAAGCTAGGTGCAAGCCGGACACTGGCTTTTATCCAGTCTGTATGCAGAACAGGACAGAGAAACAGTGCAGAACAGGACAGAGAAACATACCTTTGCACTCTTTTGTCCTCGGGTGGGTGTATAAACTGCACTATCTTGTGTGCTGTTTGAAATTGCACCAGCTGCCTGTGGTCCCAAGAGGCTGAAACCTCTGTTAGGAACGAACATGTTTCTGGGGTGCCCCAGCTCTGCTCCAGAGCCAGCAGCGTGGCGCCAGCCAAGGGCACCCCTTTCTGCTGGAGAGGAACAGTGTTGGTCCAGCGTGCTAATGGTGTAGCCGTGCTCTGCTTGTAGCGTGACTCAAAATGACTGCACTAATGGGCATTGTGCCTCTCAATCTGTCAATCAGTAGTTTCTCTGATTTTCTTTTTTTTCTTTTCTAGCCTCTAAAGTTTTAGTCTTGGAGTCTCGATTGCCACTGGAATACGAATTTGGGGAAAAAGACCTTCCTAAATGACAGAAGCTTTACTATAAAACCTTCCCGTTCTCATTTTTGGTATCTGCAATAAGTTGTTCCCGGTATTATTAATTCTTCTGGCAGGTGGAGTTAATTTATTTGTTTATTAGTCTTCATGCTGCTGGATGAATTATAGATTTAATTATGGTCCAGGTGCTCAGAGCTTTTCTGTTCTTCTAAACGTGAAATATAAAGAAAAAGTAAGTGTGAGTAATTTTTTTGCTTGTTGAATAAATGTAAACATCAGGAAACCATGCCATAGTATAAATAAGGAGAGGATTTGCTTTACAGAGAATGTTGTTATCTACTCCAGGGTATTCTACTTTGTGGGGAGGATTAGGGCTCTGCGTTATATCGGGACACACCTTTTTACAGCTACTACTCTGTGCAGCAGAAGATTAAAAACTTTTACCTATAATTCCTTGTGTTTTCAGACGAAGTTTCTTTTGCAATTACAGCTGATTACTAGTGGCCAAAGGTTGAATGGAGTTAACATAGTCATAACAAGAAACACTCCCTGATTCCCTGGTAGGTGTAAATAAACAACCTACTTATAGTATTCCTCTTCATCTGTGTTGCTCAGTCTTTCCTTTTCTGCCTGGCACAGTTTTATTCACAGTTCTCGAATGTTCGCATACGGCAAAGCTACTTATTTATGTTTGTTTGTTTCTTGTCATAAAACAGTTTTCCATCATACTTTCCCTTAATCTGTATGAAAATTTACTTTTTGGATGACATTTAATTCCATGAGAGCTCTTTTTGTAACTGTCGGTTCACAGTCAGACCGGAATACCAAATCCATGAAAAAATTCTTTTTTTGCATAGATTTCATAGGATATTTGGGCAAGGGGAAAGTGTGTGACCTACGTTAGTTAACTGGGACTTACTTCTCTTCATTCCTCTTTTGTTTCTACCTTTTTAATTGCTGCCTTTCTGCTTCGTGGCCCTGAGTCAGAAAAAGCACACCATACCTTTCTCACCTTTTTCAGGAAAACGTGTGTGTGTGTGTGTGTGTGTGTTTAAATGCTTTTCTGAAGGGAGTGTGAATTGGCCCTGTTTCAGCTGCCGCTAAACATCACTTGGCAGAGCCTATGGAATAGTATGCCTGTGCGTCTGCTGCAGTGTTGGGGATGAAAAAAATAAAGACTATGCTTCTTTAATGTATTTCACTATTATAATATGCCATTTATACATGCAATAATATGAAATTTTCAGATGAAGATCAACTAATTTATTCTTGCAATTGTTCCCTTGTGCTCCTTTCAATTTGAGGATCAGAAAAATTCATGTCATGATTTAATTTTTCTTTTCGGGGCTGCGTAACGGCTACCCTTAGGAGTCCACTGTTCCTCAGACAGAAATAACAGATTTGATGCATCTCCTGAGGAAGCAGCCAAAAGGGCATGTTCTGACCTCATCTTTAAGCTTTTTCATTTCCTTTACTGACACTTAATGAAGTTACTGTCACGGCCATTAAAGATAATTTCTTAAAAGTAGATCATGTAATTATTACAGTTGTACTGTTTTTAGTACGAAGTCAAGTATTGATGCCGATTCTTCATTTTGGCCCAGTGTGGCAATGCCAGTTTGCTCTGGTTGTTAGATATGAAGTGTGTGTTGGGAGTTTGAATTTGAGGTGGGTAAGGAGTTTGTTTTGGGGAAATCTGCATGTTTTGGAGGACTTATATTTTTATTTGAGATAAGAAATCGGGTCAAATTGAAGGCATCCCTTCTTAATGTCTCTGTATTTTCCCCTTTGTCTTCGATGCTCAGTGCAGGGCATCATTTCCAAAAGTATTGCCGTTATCACTCGACTCGGTTCGGGTCCATTGGTAATGACATTATGAAGAGTTGTGCAACTGTTTTCTTGATAGCAGTGATGCTAGTGGGCCTAAAAGTGAATTCTTATAATTTTTCTAAGCTCTCTTGATACACTGCAACTTTTGATTAAGGAAGGTGCACATGCAATTTCTTTATTTGACTACATCTTTAATGTGGTTAAGTTTAGAATAAGATTAGGAAGTAAACTCTTCATAGGGATTTTCCTATTACAGAGCCTAAATTTAGCTTCGCTTTTATGTAAGCCTAACTTTAGACCATGAAGTACCTACACTTTGTGGGAGGTTAGTGAATGAATGGACTGGGGGCTCACAATGTATAGGCTTTCAAGTCCTTTACTTGAGAAGGAAATGCAATTGATGTCAGCATGTTAATTTGATGGAGTGCATTTATAGGGAGTTTTATATAGCTGTTGGGCGTTAACTTAAAACCGTGTCTTCATTTGGTACGTTTGTTCGTTTCTTGTGTCCTTGGGTTATTTAATAAAACATGCAGTGAAACACTAGAAAAGCTCCTGGACTTTGTCTTCCAAACAGCTATTGCTGTCAGTGTTAAGGTTCTTCGTGTCTTAAACAAAACAGTCCTTTTTCTTTACAACAAAAGTGTGATTCTGAAGAGTTATTAATATACTCTCGCTATATTACTATATAATTTTATTTTAAAACTGAATTATATAGATTCGGGCATTTCCCATTGTTGGAAGTCAAATCGAATGCACTGTAATTTCTGGAGATAAGAATGCTGCTGTATAAAATCCTTATTAATATAAAAAATACGCAGAGAAACAATTCAAGACAGTGCCACACACTCCTCAGATTCTGGTGTTTCTAATACTGACAGCCTTTGTGGGCTTCACACATGTATTTTTGTGTCTGGTTGCATGTAGCTGCTTACGGTGGTGCAGTGCATTAAACAAGGTTGGCTTTGCACCACTGAATTGTAATCAGTCCAATCTCATTATTACTCTTAAATCTTGGTTCCCTGTAAGCACACTATAGATGCTCCCTGTTTAGCGCTCAGGAACTCTTTCCTTGGAAATTGTGTGCCTTTTTAATGTGTCATGGCTCAATTAGCACATTCAGTTTTGGCTGCCAAAATAGCCATATATATTGTCTAGCAAGTGACAGCCTGGGCCTTTATCTCTTCCTGGCTGTTTGCCAGCTGTTTAATTACAGCCCTGTGTTTGCTGTGTGTCACATCTTATGGTGGTCTATTATACCCAGCTAAAACAATATTTTGAAAATGTTTCAAATGTAAACTAATTCTGTGAGACTTTACGTCCTGTTATTTACAGGATCTGCTGAGGATGTAGTGTAGGTCATTTTTTCCCCCTACAAATATGGACATTTGTGCCTCCGATCATATCATGAATTTCCAGGGCAGTGAGAAGACAAGAGGGGGCGCAAAAATGCTGTCTTGTCCCCTTGAGAGATGTAATTAAAGCTGTACACTTTTCATGTAATTTTTCATTTGTAGTTTCCAAGGCATTTTTAAAGCCAAATATTCTCTTTGTTCTGTCATTTAGAAAAGAGCAAGCATACAGAAACCGAGCTGAGATTTCAACAGGAGTAGCAAAGCCTATGGGCCATATTTCTGCTCAAACAGATACTTTGGGTGAAGACGACGTTGGGTTTTTGTTTGGTTGGCAGAGAATGATGCAGGCGCTGTATGCAGCATGTTATTTTGGCAGCCGCTTGCTTTCCATCAGGAGAGACGTACGGCTCGTGTTACTCGTGGCAGAGCTGGACTAGTGATTGGTGTCCTACAGCCCCGCACCGGCTGGGCGACAGAGCCACACGGTGCAAAACCAGGATATTAGAGGGCTGTGCACTCCACAGCCCTTGAGTGTGTGAGGAATCCTTGGACAAAGTACAAATCCAGTTTTCCCTGCTCCTTTTTGTACAGCCATTAATCTCTTGCTCACTCTCTCTCTGAAGAGCATGTGTCTTGGAGAGTTTCAGCTCCTGGGCGAGATTCCTGTCTGGTGCAGACTGCTTTAGCCTTGAAAGCAATGAATGTACATTAGCTACCATTCTTGGCTATGTAGATTTCTTGTTTTGGCAGAAACTTTGCTTTTCAGGTGCTTACAAGAGGAAATCAGGATTTGTTCTATTGCTTGTTTAATAAGAAGAATAACTGTTTAACAAGAAAGGCATGATAAGTCTTGGGAAACAGCTTTGCAATTTTAGGTCAGAGGAATGCAGAGCAGAAGAGAGCTTAAGAAAGATCCCATTTTTGTGCAAAACACTAGATTTATAATTATATACTAAGTGTTGGCTTTTAAAAAAGGAAAGAAAAAGATAGCCTGTAGGCAGGATTAGATCTACAGGATTTTTACTTCTTAATTGGAGGGGAAAAGTTCCCATCTAGCTAAAGCCATCTAGCATGCTGGAAGAGGTTTGATATTAAAAGGGCCTTTTTAAAAGGAAATAAAATTGTTAGAGTGCTCTTAAACCTGCTTTCTGAAAAGTGTAATACTGTGTGTGAGTAATATACTCAAGCATGTGCACACATGTTTTTTCTGGTTAATCTACTAGAAAAGTTCTGGTAAATAACCCCCCACACCTTTTTCAGAAGCTGACCTGTCTAAGCAGGGTTGCAGAGTAAGTATTAAAAGACATTTAGGAGAGAGTTGTGCATATATGGGGCAGCTGGAGTGTGAGTGGTTGTGGCAGTTCTGCTGTGCTGTCACTGCGTGTCTTTTCAGGAAATGCATCAAAATAGTTGCTAGCATCACTTTGTTGTAGCAGGATCTACATAATTCCAGTAGTTTACAATGTGACCAGTCTATCCAGTGTCAAAAAAAGGCCACCTTGTCATGCTTGAGTTTCTGCTCGGCTAAACTCTTCCCTGTTCCATTAAACCTTCTATTTAGTGCTGTATTTAGTATATTTTGCATGTGAGTTTCGTATATATTTCAAATCATGTTACTTTCTGGTGAGTCTGAAGACATCATTGACCAAGTTTTCTAGTATAGAGATAAAGTGGGTGCTGAAAGGTAGCCTGACAGAAAACTTACTGCGTAGGTACCGCCTGGTTTGATAAGGCAGGTGTGCACGTGTGCCATTGATGTGGAGACTTTAGGCAGCCCCCGATGTAGCTGTTTATGTGATTTATTAAGTTGTTATTTCTAAAGAGTAGTTGCAACACCCGGTTATAGATACCATATAATTGAAAATGATTGCTTATGTGTTAGACATGTTCATTGCAAATTAATGGTGGCCTTGAGGAGGTAGAGTGTTTCTTTACCATTCAAGGTCTTCAGGTAGCCCCATGAGTTAGATACAAGGAAGTTAAATCCCAGCAAGACTTACACAAAGCCCAGCGCTGGCAAAGCAACGATGCCACCTACTCGTCATGCCTTAACAGTCAGTATCTGCTTGACAAAATTTATATGAAGGAGGACAAAATCAGGACAGGTCACAAGAATGCACAGCCCATACGCCGCTACAGGCTGATGAAGCCATGAATGTTGAAATAATGAAATATTGATCAAACACAAAAAACTAAGGGAAAGCAGGGTGTGCAGCAGAGCAGGGCGAGAGCAGGTACCTGTGCCGCAGTTGCTGTGGTACTGTTGGAAGATGCAATATGGTGCAGCCAAAATGCAGAACTGTTGTGAGCCCATGGCGTTTGGGGTGAGTGTGAACCACCTGCAGCACTGGTGCCTGAGGGTTTTGCTTGGCTTTCCATGCACTGGGCTCTGCTTCCTCTTGCAAGCCCTGTTTCACGTGCTGCCCTTTTTCTCACTTTCTGACTTTTTGCATCTTGTACCTCCCTCTCCCATCTTGACAGCTGTGAAGTGAAAATAATTGGGGCTGAACACTTGCTTTTTTCAGTGGAATATTTGTTGTATATTGGTAGTAACTTTCTTTGAGGATTCAAAAAAAAAGAAAAAGAGACATCCTATCCAGGAAGATGCAGTGTGTTCAAGGTTAAAGCAGGCCATGAAAAGGGACACTTCCCGTTCTTGTGAAATTGGCTTTAGTTTCTTAGATCCATCACGCTGGAATGCAGCCCTGAAACGCCAATTTTCTTGTAAGGAGGAAGCAGAGCCAATTGATTTAAACTTCTAGTTGCGTCTGCTGGCAATTTCCACCAGAACCTAATTACAGTTAGCAGCTATCGCCAGCAGATGACTGAGTGAGTGGTTCCACCTCTTAAAGAAGAACATTTAAACCTGCACAGGGTTTCTTTTCCCTTGAGATTGTAAGGCTGGGGTAAAATTTTTCAAGCAGGTATTTTACACATACCAACAGAAATCTTCAAAAATTAAGTAAATTATTCTATCATACAAATACTACCTGTAGCTATTCCCAAAACTGGAAGGTAATTTATTGGACTTTGCAGTGTATGCCTGTCTGATTTCAAGACAACATGGTGTGTGCATGTTTAAGTTCTGATGTGATTAACCCAGCTCACTTTCTGTGTTGTCAGTTCTGTAAATTGCTTCAGGGTAAATAAAATGGTTCAGACCTTTTTGCTAAATTAATGCTGTAGGTTTGAAAATACTCATAGGTACTGAAAATTTTGCACCTCTTGAAACTGTAGTTCCACTAAAAAGAATTTTGCAAGAGTGAACCTTTTTAATAAAGGATGGAGCATGATTTTTTTTTTTAAGTAGCATCACTAGATGGCGTTGCCTAGTAGCGTAACAGTTGAGTGTTAGTTTGAAAATAGCTGAAATTAATGTAAATCGATAGAGTAATTCAAAAATATTTAAATCTTTCAGTGTGTATATCTTAGGATTTTTTTTTTCCCTTTTGAATCATGCTTCTAATTGTTCAAGAGAGGACGTCTCATTTAAGTGTTACTTCTGCATGAATAGCTCTTAGGCAAGCAGTCTGCTGTACTTTCTACTGTGGTTCTGCTCTCTTCCTTGGCTTGCTTGAAAACTTCTTGAAGTCACTTGCTGAGGGACTGAGGCTCAGCCAGACCCCATGCTGCTGTGTCATGCATTGTTCTCTCTATACGCTGTTAGCCTCTTTTAATTGTATGCTGAAATATTAGCGGAAGGACTGCTTGGAGGATGCTAGGTCAGACGCACAACAACAAAAGCCGTGCCAGTATTACTTTATGGAAAGCTCCTAGGATAGCGTATTTTTCTAAAGTGTGATGTCCACTGTTATTACAGGTGATGTGAAATCAACAAAAGTAGTGTTTGGGGTTTTCATTCTGTTTGTTTATTTTATGTTTTAGATTTATTTTTTTTTCTGGCTGGTTTCCTCTGTTTTGTTAGTGGTCAGTCATGCTTCTGGCTGCGGCACTGGCATGACACGACACCGCCGTGCTGGCACCTGGGGCATGGCCATGCCTGCACGTGGTTCTCTGGCGTGCTTCTTCCCACGCAAGGCAAGAGGAAACCTGCCTTTCATGTCAGCAGTGTATTTAGCTGAAAGCAGAAAGGCTTCAGGTAGGTGGGTTTATTCAGGGAGGATGGTAAGGAGAACTGACGACTCCAAGCAGCTTTTGTTCAGTGCTTTCAGTTCAGCTCCATCATCTGCCTTTTCTAAAATGTAAGGGCAAATTTGACGTAACCTACTCCCTTTTCTTGGTTCACCAGCACTTTTAATTTAAAAGATATCCTGCTTAAAATTATAGTTATTTTTAAATTCTTTCTTAACCCATTGCAGATGTCTTTGTCAGTCTACTGAAAACTAAAAATTGTTATTGGCAGGAATTGGTATAAATTGCTTGTTTGGTTTCTTAGTTTAAATAAAGGTTCTTGTTAATGTCAATCAGTTTACCTGAAATTCTACATTTAGATGTAGAGAGTGTGCACGCCTCTGGTTGCTCTAACACTTGTATTTACAAAACAGCATTTTTTAAAGTTTTTATAGTAGTTTTAGTTGTAGGGTGATGTTGCTCATTTACATTAACAGCTTGAACACCTATAATGCAGTATTACATTTTGCAAAAGAATGAGAAATAAAAAAGCTGCATTAAAGAAACCAACAAACAGTAAGCATGTACCAGAATGTATTTTGATGACAGTAGGTCACCAAAGCTACTGTTTAACTAAAAGAATTGAAATTAGATGCTAGACCTTATTTTAACAACTTTCTGAACACCACTGTGGTGTATTTCTGTAGGTTAATTTAGTTTTTTGTGAAGCCTCATTTTAGAGAAATGGCAAATAAGAACTGGAGGGAGAGCAAGGTTGTTTGAGAACTGCAGTGCGATGCTTAACAGATGCCTCTTGTGTGCCGGAGGAGCAGTGTAAGAATACCACGACAGAAAAACCCTTGATCTTCTTTTACATGTTCATATGTTTTTAAGTTGAAATGAATGGGAGTAGCTGTGAAGTAATCGAATCACTTATGGGCTAATGTTTCATCACTTTATACAGGGTAATTGATAATAAAGGTACAAAATTTGGTACAAAAGAGCACTGGTGGGAGAGGTCTACGTTCATTTAAACACCCCAGTCATTAAAGTACTGGAGCATGTGCTTATCTCCCGTTGAGGTCCGTGGGTTTTAAGCACGTGCAGAAACGCTTTCCTCGGCTAGGTCCGAGGGAGGGGAGTCAGTTAAGCAGGGCCAAACACAGAAAGAAGCGGGGAAAGCAGAGTGGCGATCGCAAGCCAGGAATAGCTATTGCGTTCAGTATTTTACAGGAGAAAGCTCTACCTGTAGCTGTGCAATGCACTGCTAATATTTTTAACAGGTCTCAAAGCCTCGTCTTCAAAGATGTCTGATCCAGCAGTGGTTCTGCATGGGGTTTAGCCTAGTGTCAGGTCAGTGCATTTGGAAAGCATAGCCTTTGGTGCCCGAGCAGGGCGAGGAGAGAGAGAGCGGGAGAAGTGGGACCTGCCTGCTGTCCCTGCGCCTTTGCCAGCTTTCTTGTGGCAGTTTCAGGAACATGCTACTCAAAGGAATAATATTTCTGCCACACCTCCACCCCAGTATGCTGTCTGCAAGCAGCGAGAAGTGGAAATGTGAAGCCAGTAATTGTCAGGAACTGCTTACTAGATTGCTGTTAGGAAGGAGTCTTGTTTCATGAGCGTAAAATCAAAGTACACATTCAGTGCCAGTTTTTTCGCCTAAGTTTTACATGAGGGCTGAATGCTCGTCTAATCCTGCTTATTTGGGGGCATTCAGCACATAATACTAAATGTGCTTGATTTTTTTTTTTATTTGCAGGTCACCTTTTAATGGAGCTGTAAAAGTAAGTGTAAACTGCACCTTCTTTTTGTCATCAGTAAGTGCTGAAGGGCGTAATGCTCAGGGCAGGAGTGTCTCTGGGCTCACATGTGGGAGAAGGGTGGGCAACCCCTAGTGCTACCCAGTAAGAGGGTTGAAAGGTAACATGGGCTCTTGTTCATTTGCACTGTCTGTTTGTACAGGCCTCCTCAACCCTACAAATACCTCCTTTTTTTTTTTTTTTCCTTGGGGTGCTTGTCAGGGGACCCTGTTGTGCTAATCCTAACACAAACACATTCAGAAAGACAGTTTTTGCTGAAGAGTTTACCCGCTATAGCTAATGGTTCTGCTTGGTTGAAAAAGAGGGCTGGATGGCTTGTCTGGATGACCTCCAGATCAGACATAATTAGGAAATAGAGCTCAGGCTGTTATCCCGCATAGGGAGGTAGCACTTACCCCTTTCAGAGTGTCTTACAGGGGACCTTGATGCTTGGTAGAAGTCGATTAAGTACGTTTTCCACATGATGCAGTCAATTCCTGTGGTCTCTCTCTACGGTGAACAAAGTGTGATCTGGATGCACTTTGCATGTTTGCTAGAAATGCAGGTGTAGGCCAGATGAAGCAGTCGTAGATCTCAAAACCCCTTTTCCCCTGCCTGATTTGCAGCTGTTGAATTCTTTAGCAATGCACATAAATGGGCAATGACCCAAATAGAGGGGAGCAATACCCTGCAAAGGCTTTGGGCTGTAATCTGGGTGGATGGTGGAATAAAAAGTCAGATCTGGAGTCAAGGTGTCTTTCTGAGCTGTCCTCTTCTGTCTCAAGAGCAGCTTATAACCCCTAGCAACTGCTGCTGCAGATCCTCCTCATTCCCTCCCTTCCTTGGCAGCTCCTGTTTGAATAGGCGATGTCTGCATATCCATGGTGACGGGAGGAGATGAGCCTTAGTGTGCTTAACCCCAGAAGATAGGTCCCTTTCAGGCATCAGGCAGGAATGGGGAGTGTCTGGAGGTGGCTGCCCAGCTGCCAGTGCTCTGTCTGCCTGTCCATGGCTGGGACGCCTGGCCTGGGTGCTGAGCAGGGCTATTCCTCTACCAGTTGTGTGATTGCTGAAATCAGGATTATATTTTTATTTTCAAAAGAAACTTAGTGTGTTTATTTTAAGTCATGACTTTTTGGAAAAAACCCAACTGTTTTAACCATGGTGTTTCCAGGAAGGTGGGGAAAATGCCAAATGGAAGTAAATGTAGTTTTTAGTGGTTGTGAGAAGCAGGTTTGAGGATCTGTGTTACAAGTGGCTGCCATCACTGCGGAAGTTGACTTCCTCTGCGCAGAGCTGAGCTGCCCAGTGTAATGTCCGCATTGCAGGAGATGTCTTACCTCAGTACCAGGCATATGAATTTTCTGTTTGCTTTGAATCAGTTGCAATTAAAAAAAAACCAAACAAACAAATTCAGCTTTCCCTCGGTGCCTGAAAACATACCTTTATGAGATTGCAGGTGATTTCATCCCGCTTCTATTGTTTCAGAGCAAAACAGCTTGGGTGACATTTGTTGGGTCTGTTCTGTGAACATGGAAGAAAGTCACATTAAGTGCTGGAAGCTCAGAAAGGCCTCAGCCCTTGTGCAGGCAGGGCTGTGGTGAGGGGCACCGTTGTGTCAGCGAACTCTTACATGGAGTTGTATGCATGTTTAAAAAGAGTAGACCATGCTTGCAGGCAGTGGGCAAATCTGTCTCGATTTGCTGTCTCCTCTGGGAGCTCCATGTGAACTGGGGTGCGTGGCTGCCAGCATGAGGAAACACGGAGTGGGGCTGAGGCGGCAGCGGTGAGCTCCCCTCCTTCCCGTGCTGCTGGGAGGATGGCGAGGAGCATGAAGCGCAGGTGGGCTGCCAGGCCTGACAATACACGCTGCAGAGGCTGCCAAAAGGCAGAGCTTCACAGGGGGGTGAATACTGTAAGGAAAACCAGCTGGCCTAACTTCATCTCGAAGGCTGCCTGCTCAGTACAGAAATGTCACTGGACTCTCAAGGAGCTGTCTGAATGCACCAGAGACCAACGCAACCGAGGCAAGATGGCTGGTGCCCCTGAGAGAGACCCCCTCCACATCCTGCGCTTGTGCGGAGAGGACAACAGGAGCGGCCTGGGGCAGGGAGACTGGCAGAGCGTTTCTCAGAAGTTCTTCCCTTGCCTTGCATCTTCCAGTGCTCAAGGAAAATGGCGATACTGAAGTAAAAAGAAAAATGCTTTTTTTTTTTACATAAAACCAAAGTGTTAGAAAAAAACAAAATTTCGACTGAAGCTTGCTGTGAGGAAAGACTCATGATTTGTGCAAGGACAGGGGGGTTGGTGTGGGACGTTTTGTGTGTAGAGCTGCCTAACGAGGCTTGTACAAGAGGCTCTCCTCTGCCTGTCCGCCAGCTTGGAGGCACTGTGGTGTAGCTTTATTTTTTTTCAGACACTGTGTGAATCAACTGAAGAACAGGAGGTTGAAGCAGCAAGACAGCTGTTAGCCTCTCCTTGGAGACTGGAAAGTATCAGCATGCCACCAGACCTGCTTATATTACATGTACTAAACACACTCGGTTGCTTTCTTCTGTCTGTTTTTCATCAAAAGGTTAGAGCAGAGACTGAAAGAAGAGGGACTTCGAAGGGCAAGGGCCCCTGCCTAATTATGCATTAGGCACCTTGTAATAAACGTATGAGCTAGAGACTGTCTCCTAAGTGGCGTAGGTCATGTTGTGCAGACCCACAAAGGAGTAGTGGTGTTCAGTTCCTGCTTTCTGGATATTCATGGGTGCTCTGCTGCTGAGCACCTTCTCTGCCTGCAAGTCTGCTCTCCGGCCAGGGAGACGCTCTCTCACCCTGTTGGATGTGAGACGAGGAGGGGGAGGATTGCTGTTTCGAGGGAAAGTACATCTCCTTGGCAGTGAGCGTTTACCTGGGAGAGCCAGGAACAAGCTTGGATGCCTGCCAGTCCATTCCAAAGCTGTGATTTGGCAAACACCAGACAGTAGGAGGGAAGGCACCCAGCAAGAGTGTGGAGAAGCACACCAGTTTGTCCAGCTATATCCCCTGGGAGTACCTTGGGCTAGCTGGGGCCCAAGCACTTCTTTTCACCTGCTAACCATGCTACAAGAGCAGCAGTCTACCGGGAAGAGCAGATTTGCAGCCTTCTCCCTGTTTGGTCCCTGGCAAGATGTGTGCTTTCAGGAGTGAGCTTGGAGAAGCGCTTCCTTTAGCAGTAGGCTTGACAGCTGATTCAACCGCTAGTCAGGACCAAATGAGGGTGCTTTCGCTTCCAGCTTTGTATGGTGACAGGCAGCCCACCTCTCCAACAGTCTCATCTTCTACTTGTTCTTTCTGGCAGCTTCCACCATGGTACCTCTTTGCCTTGAAATGTGTCTTGACATCTTGCTTTTGGCCGGGTGGTGGTACAAGCAGGCTGGTGCGGGCGGCATGGCTCTGCTCTGCGGTTAGCTGCGATTACTGGCTGCGTCCGAGAATAGCCTGTGCTTCAACTCGTTTCCTGACCCGTTCTCCAGATAACGTGCTTTTCTGCATCATCACAGGGTTTCTGGGATCTCTCTTATAACCCCTGGCTTTTAGCTGGAGGCTTCGGTATTATTTTTTCTTTTATAGCTTTTCAAATTGTCCAGAGGTACTGCTGGCATTCTTGGCTGGGTTCCAGGTGAGGCATGAAAATGAGGTGAAATCTCCACTTTCTTCCTTTTGCTGCTGGACAGTCAAGTTGTTGCTGGCCTGCCTGAAACTCTCACTTTCCCAGAGCGACCCCAGGGATGCAGGGAAAGGGCAGAGCAAGGACCTCTGCGTAAGTAGAACAGGAGACAGAAGAGTCCACCCAGCTAATAACAGTGACAAATGTTGCGGGAGAAGCACCGTCTGCATTTGTTTGAATTCGAAGGACAAGGAGGCATTTACAGAGAGAGACAGGAAAGGACAGTTTAATCATACATAATATGTATTTGAGTTTAAAAGCACATAAATGTTTATAATCAAATAGATAATTCAAATTTACTAAAATATAGATTCAGCAAGGAAATGTTGCAAGCTAAGGGGTTTGCGATTGCTTTGTTGATGGAGATGGACTTTGATGAGGCTATTACAGCATTGACTTGAAGAGGATAGATTTGCTAACAGGGCAGGTGAACTTGTCTGGTCAGACAAGGGGAAAAAAAAAGCAAAAAAAAAAGAGATGGGGGAAGTTAAGAAACCAGTGCCAGCTGGTGGCATTGGCTGAGTAATCTCAAACAGCCATACTGATATTGTAGCTTTACAGTTATATAAATATATGAGGGTAAAAAGGAAGATTTCATTCAGTAGATGGGATAGTGGCAGCCAAGAGAATTAGTTTATGTTTTTATTAGGCATTCTCATTAAGGGAATGGGAGAGCAGGATTTATACTCTTCCTGTCTCATAAGGCTTATATGGGGCATTTCAGTATTGAGATGCTTAAGCATCTCAAACTAATGAAAAGACTATTTCAGGGTTCTTGAACTGCTTTATAGCTTGTGATAACGAAAAAGATGTGTTTACTTTGGGAAAGATTGTTTAACTGGTAGAGAAATGTGTTCTTGAGCACTGCTAGAGCAGTCTGCCAGCGGTTGTCACGTGCGTACGTCGCACAGTAGCTGCACCTGTGGGATCTACTCTGTTTACCAAGAAACCCGAATAGTGAGACTGTGGTTTTTGCCTTTGCTCAAAAGAACAGTGAATTAACCTGAAGAGATTTTGTATCTTATACTAAGAGATTGTGTCTTATTGTAAGAGATTTTGTATCTTATTCGGACAGATTGTACAGGTTTTGAAAGAGAGATTTTTCTGTAAAACAAATTTTAAATCTGAAGAAATTATAAATCAATTTTTATCTAAAGCACTGGAGATCTGTTTCATTTTCAGTTTTATTGCCTGTTTTTACACTGTTTATTAATTCATTAGCTATGCTAATTCATTAGCTATACATTATTAATGTTAATTATTGTTAATTGTTAACTGTTAATTATTAATGTTAATTCATTAGCTATACATTAAAGTATTCTTTTACTATACATTTATAGATAAAAGCACAAGTTGCTGTCTTTTTATGGATTCTGAATTAAGTAAATTAATTCTTACTAGCATTTCTTACAGCATATTGGCATAAAGCAACTCCATTAACATCAGTAACATTAGTCAAGCCTCAGATGAGACTGACTGAGGACAGAATTCAGTCAAAGGAGCTGAGTACACTTGTTCATTTTAATAGTGCTCTGGATAGGTAGTGCCAGTGAAATATTTCCTATACCAACTAAATATACTAACCAGTATATACCCTGTGCATGTCTTGTGAAGAGCTACAGATTAAAAATAGCTTTGCTGAAATCTTTTCTACGTCCAATTTGGAGGGAGCAACTATGCAGAAAGCATTTAAATAGAAAAATGTCCTGTGTTTTGGGTCTTCATTGGTCTTTATTGCCTCCCTCTCTCCTGCCCTGTTGCATGTTTCTTGGATTTGCAACGAAAAGCCATTAACAGCTCAAGAGCTAACGTGATCATCAGACTGACAAAGGCAGTGGCTAGTGTTGAGAAACCAACTCTTCCCACTAGATCCTGCCGGTTCCCTGAGAGCTAGTCGAGGTCTCTGGTAAATCTTCAGGAAAGGGGAGAATAGAAAATCCTCCTGTAATAGGTTCTGCATAGGATGTTTCCAAAATTGTTCCAACCAACATAAACTCTGTCTCTTTAGGAACAGAGGGTAATACTGTGTATTATGCTGATCTCATTTATCATTTTAAGGCTCCCTTTAGTTGACCCCTTGCTGCTGACATTTGTAATGTTTCCCAGATAGTAAAACTGAGCCACTGTCTGACTTGCCGTAACCACCGGGAAAGTGGTCCTCTCTCCTCTCTCCTCTCTCCTCTCTCCTCTCTCCTCTCTCCTCTCTCTGCCAGAGAAATAGCAGGAACCACGTGAATGAGATCATCTGCTCCAACA
>NW_009617800.1:33057-54821 GCF_000690535.1 Cariama cristata
CCACAGACCCACCACTGGCAGCTCCTTAGCAGTCATGTGAATTTCCCCTCTAAGTTTGGACCTGAGCACCCAGCTTTTGGTTCATTTTTTGACATGCTTTTGAATGCTGCTCTACTAAGAATCAAGATTGCATCCAGCTGCTCCAGACTATTTAAATTTTTCCAAATGCGTGTTTGTTCTGGAACAGCCCCGCTGAAATGAACAGAGGAGTGGGACATGCCAAGTGTATCCCTGGTGACCCTGAACAAATCGCTGCCTGATAACATGTTTCAGTTTGTTGTTCAACAGTGGAGTGAGTTTATTGAAATCTCAATGATCATAAATAGGCTTCAAAAGTTAACATGGCATCAGCATGCAGAAAAGAAGTTGAATGTTGTCTTGAAGTCAAATTTCAGACTTGGTATCACTTTTTGCTTTGTGTGGGGTACTTCTGCCAGGACAAAGACATCTGTAACCTCTCCTCCAACAGGTATTCCCATCTAAGACCAGTAACGGGCCTAGTATAGGGCACCTTGTCCGTCTTTTTGGTGCAGGACATACGGGGGCAGGCCCCCAGGGCTGAGGGAACAGTACTGACCCCTTTCCAGCCTGGCTTTTCTTTCTTTAAAATCCCATGTGAGCACCTTCATTTGATGACAGTTCCTTGGGATGCAGTGAGTCTGCTGACATAGTCTGGTTTACTTCATCCAATAAGCAAATTGCTCCCTACCTCAGCGGAGTTTATTTTTGGTGTTTCTGAGGAGAGTGTGATTAAAAAGAACCAACCACATGGAGTTTGAGGGTTTAGTTTTGGGGCATTGGGTCTTTCTGGTTTGTTGTTGTTGGGTTTTTGGTTACAACATCCGTGGGATCTGTTGAAGCCTGGAGGTGGTGTTTGACTTTGAAAACTGCCTCTCCTTTACAGAGTAGGGCACAGCCCAGGCACTGTCCAGCTGGTAGGGGCCTGAATCCATGAATGTCATCTCGATAGCTTTAACTTCTCAGCGTGACCTGTCTTACATCAGGCAGGGAAATGGATTGATGCTGCTCTCGGACATGAGCTGGCTTGTTTCCAGACTTCATTCATGAAGTCACCACAGACAAGGCCAAGTTGTGCCTCTCTCAGCCTCTGGCGTGGCATATATTCCCAGAGTAGAGCAGCATGGTGGCACTGAGGTGAGTTTTGGGAAAAGCAACTTTAATATTCGTCCATATTACTTATATGCACTACGCACTGGTGGAAGTTGTTCCTGTAGGTGAACCTGCTTTCGCAGGGAGGTTGGACTGGGTGATCTCCAGAGGTCCCTTCCAACTCCAACCATTCTGTGATTCTGTGAGTTTTTCTGCTGCTCTTGCTTCTTAGAAGTTGCTGATTTCTACTGCTGGAGCCTGATCATTCTTGAATGTTTCGGTCATGATTCAGTAGCTGTGCAGAAATCCCTGAGAATGTTTTTGTAGGTTCTGACTGGATTTTGGGTCCTTTTGCCAACGTATCTTCTATGGGCGTTTCTGTACTGCGAGACTGGGATATGCAACCTCAGGCTGATGAAGAACTTTCTTTGTCCATCAGGGAGAGCTGGTTTAGGGTTAGATGTGCCACTGCTGGAATAATTTTTTGTCTTCTTCAGTAATACAGATATATTCTGAGTCTGAGTCCTCAGCTAAAGTAAAAATAAAGTGTTTGAGAAAACTAAATCCAAAAAAAGCAAATGTTTCTGTTGTTCACATGTTCCAAATTAAAAAACAAAACAAAACAAAAAGGTGGTTTTATTTGTTAAGATAGAGGGAAGATGAGATGATTTCTTTACAGATGAAAGTCATTCTCACTCTTAGAGGTCTGCAGAATAAATTTTTCAATCCTGTGACGTTTTGTGGATATTTGAGTATTGACATGTATTGTCTCAAGCTCTGATTAGCTACAAGTTGCAGGGAAGTAACAGCAGTGTCATGTAGCTGAAAGAAAGGAGGAGGCATGGAAACAGTCACGATACAAGTGTATAAAATGTAATGGTCAGGGAACTGAAAGCGAGCAAGCAAGCAAACTCTCAGAGTGTTTGGCTGAGAATTTACTGTGAAGAAGTCAGAGTTTTTTTAATGCCTTACCATTTTTCAGCTTTCTTACAAAAAATGAGGATGTGGAGTGGTAAGCTCAGAAGGAATACAGCTGCTGCTGCTTGAATAACTACAAATATCGAAGAGTGAAACAATTGCAAATCTGAACATTTATACATATGAATTTTTTGTTAAGCAGACTTCTTGCAGTATCTCTGAAACTGAATGTACAACTCTTCTATACTGTACAGTCCCTTTAAATTAGTTTGTTTCTCAAATTGATGGTGCTATTTTTTGCCTAGGTTTTGCTACACACTTAATACATCCTGTAATGCTTGCTTTCTTGTATATTTGCATCATTCTTATGTTATAACACTGGCATTAGTTTGATGTCTTTTCTGGAAAAAAACTCACTGTTTTCCAAGACTTTTTCTTTCCTATCAAGGTTAATAATCATGTAACATGTAACGTACTTTAGCAGTGGATCTGTCTTCCTCGTAGTTGTTTCAGGGGATATCTTACTGGTGAACCTGGCTCAGCATACGAGCCATAGGTGCTCTCTGGTGTTTTGGTATTTTTGACTGTCAGGAAGCTGGGTTTAGACAATTTGCTCTATATGTTATAGATACAAAATATTTGTTTAACTAAAAGGTGGTGTCTCTAAAGTTGTGAAAAATTATTTGAGATAGAGTGTATAGTGAGGTAGTTAAAGGGAACTTCAAGAACTTGTAGGAGAGTTTAGAATTAAGGTCACCATGTGTAACTTCAAATTTAGCATTTCTTAGTTTATGAATATTTAATCAATCTTCTCTAATATTTTCTTGTCATTTTCCTTTTCTATCTCTATTCTTCACTGCTGAAATATTTCTATATTAAAAAGGAAGATTTTTAAGAAGAAACAAATGTTGAAAGTAGAAATATAGGCACTATTAGCAGATCAAAGTATTTCAGGTAGCTACAGCAGATTTGCATCAATATAGTTGTTTGAGATTAACATGCAAACAGCTAGAGGCAGTGTATCATCCTCTTTAGACTTAGTTTATAGTAAAAACATGATAGATTATTTCTATATTATTATGCAACAGGCATAAACCAATTAAGAAGTATTTTACCGTGCATAAAGAGGATCATTGCATTCATTTGACTGGAAATCCAGGAATGAAAGATACTCTAGTTTTCAGTAGTTTCTGGCACGCTCAGAAGAGAAGTTTTGTAAACAAAACTTCTCCAGTTTTAATATGAGTCTAAGGCGAATAATTCAATCTATGTTGGAATCAGCAATGGTGAAAGATGCTCAGATATTGCTGTCTGTCTAGCTGATGAATATTTTCAATAGATATGAAGCAGATAACTATGTAATTTATAATTAATATTTCTTCCTTGAGTCTATTAGATTGTCAAGGAAAAGGAATTTCATCTTCTTGAGATGAAGATTGTCTCCACTGTAAGAAGAGTAACAGTTTGAAGGAGCACTAGGGGCGTATTCAAGGGAAGGAAAAGGAAGAAGATCTCTTTGAGACTGGATGGGAGGCATTCGGCTGAGCCAGATGGAGGGAGAGAGGTAGAGCAAATGTAGGCACATTCTGGGAGAACCGCGGTCGGTCTCTGCTGGCTGAGATTTTAGCGGAAGACACATTCTTTCCTTGCATTTCTGAAGGGAGGTTGAGAAGGCTGTGAATGGAGTGGGAAGGTGTAGAAGAGCTTGAAAATTTGAACTGTGAGTAGGCTGGCAACATACAGTCTGCAGAAGTAGTACATTAGTTTTGTGGACTTGTCAAAATTAATCAAAGAGCAAATAGATAAAGGTAGGGGGAAGTCAGTGTTTGAAAGCTGGGATTTATTTTTCTCTTGGATGCTTTCTGGTGCCAAACAGACCACTATGTGTGCTTGGCATATTGAGTGTACCATATTGTTTCGAATGAGGCCCTTATCCATACCTGCTTCACCTTGTGCCTTGACTCCATGATACACTGCTTGGAGCTGTGCCTAGAGGCCATTCAGAAACTAAAACCCAGCCTGTACCTGTTAGGCAGCACCTTGTTGGGAATGCCAACAAAATTGCCTCCTGGCTTTTAGATGGATTCAAAGTGGAGCTTGACCTTCAGAGCATTAGAGATTTTCAAGGCCCAGGTATTTGAGATGGCTCCTCTCGGCTCCATACCTGCTGATGGGGAGGATGCTCAGGTTTCCGAGGTGCGTCCCAACGGCACCCGCTCCCCAGAGCCCAGTGAGTTCACCCTTTTCTGTGCTTCACAAAGTTCTCCCCCCATCAGACTGCAGGTCTGGTCAGGATTCATAACTGCAATATAGTTGAACTGAGTGGATTAGTTTATGACTGTGTAGGCAGTTGATGTTTAAGTGACTAATGTAATTCTTGTTTGTAGGAAGGCTTGGCATAGCCACTTAGTTGATCCAAGAAGCACAGAAATGCCAATCTGCAGAGTATATATAAAGCTTTAAAAATGGAAAGAAGAAAGCTAAGAAGCATCGTCAAGAATATATCATCATGATATGCTCCACTTCATATTGCTAATCATGGTCTTTATAACTTCAGTGGTTTAGTGCCTTGTATTAAAGGTGGACCGCTGCTTCTTCCATGGCTCAGATTAGTCAGTGGTTAATGAGGTCTTGCCAGGTGCTGGAGGTCTCTCCAGGGCAGATCTGTAAAGGGAGGTGCCTGCTCTGAAGTGTGTGTGGAAGTGTTGTAGATTGACTGTTTCAGAGCACGTTAGGAGATTTATCTTTCCACAAAGCCATGCTCATAAAATTGCTGTAATAATGACTGAAATTTGTTAACACTTAAAGGAAAGAAGCACTTATAAGTGTTTAAGGCATTCAGGATAGCATGGGGAGCCAAGTGCCCTGGAGGAAAACAGTGTAAATCTTTTTTTGTCTTTAATACACCAAAACTTAGGGTGAGCTCCTTAGAACTGACAAGAATGACAGTTCCCATTCAATGCAAGAAAAGCATATGGAAAGAGCCAGATAGAAATTACTGGTGTCATCAGTTCAACATTGACTCTCAGCAGGAGAATAGTACCAGATTTTGCAGTACTTCCCTTCCTAGAATATATTTTAAACAGTGTATTGCTTTTAGTCTGATTGGAAAAAACCACTGTTGCTGCCTTAGCATTATACTTTTGCCTCCTGTATGGCGTACCTGCATGGGTCTCGAGTTCATCACAGTCATGTAGTTCAGGAGCGGCACTGTCGTTCAGGTACTGCAGCTGCGCTTCTGTAAATGGGGGCAACTCTTCTTCCCTGATGTCCTGAATTCTTTTGAATGAATGAGGCTTCTTGCTTCCTTTCTTATGAAGGCACGAGGGATGTAATACGTGGTAGAAGAGTCTGGTCTTCCCTCACAGAGTTTTGCTGCTTGGGAGCTGTGGCCGTACCAGTGATGGATGGATCATGTCATTCTGTGCCTGCCAAAACGGGAGCTTCATGTAACCATAATCCTCCTGGATAGTTGTCCACATATGAACACAGCCACGAATTCTATGTTTGCCGCTTTTCTTTTTAGCAACAGAGGTTTTGTAGTTAATACTAGTGTTTGCTTTGCAACAGCAGCTCAAATGAAGATTGTGATTTAAGTGTCACTTGGTTTGGGGCATAGATGCTCCTTTTATAGTGGCAGTTCCTATAAACTTGGTGTTTCCTAATGCTTTTGTGAATGTAATCTGCGGAGAACAGTATTTTAGGTACTTAAGTTAGTATTTTGGAGGGGGGAAAGATGCCACTTGTAGCAGATGATCTTCAGCTACCAAGAAGTACAGTGTATTTTAGGCTTATTATCCAACATGCATGCATCTAAATACATTTAATACTAAGTACTCAAAAAGGTTATTTATTTTTACACCACATAATCTGCAGCATCCACAGGGTAGAATATGTACAAAATAAAAGTGAGGGTACTGCTTCCAGTTTTAGTCATGACAGAGTCTTTCCAGAGCAAGTAGGCATCCAGTAGCCTGGGTGTTTTGCCCGAGGTGAAAGTTCTTGCTTTGTTGCTTTATTTAAACCTCTTTGGCTAAAAGAAACTTTGATGTTAAACAGGACATTCCCACCTTATGTCTGGCAAAAAGCTATATGTCACCCATTCCTCTTGGCCCTGGGCATAGGACACATTCCCTAGGTCATTCAGAGTCATCTTTCCTTCCATAGCACAGTCAGAGCATGGTCAGGCATTTGCTCTGCAATCAGCTGCACCTACGGAGATGTTACCAGCCACCTTCTATTGTGATTCAAACCCCTCCCAACTCTGCCAGCTGGAGGATTCATGTGAGTGGGGGTCTATAGTCCTGCTTCATACTAAATCCGTATGGTTGCTTGGTATGGATCCCACTGAAATAGGTTAGGGAGAACTGACAGTCTCCTATGTCAGCAGTACTGCAGAAGCAGAAACGCTCAACCAGCTTGCTCTATACTCTTCTTCTTTGTCACTATATCCCCCAAGAGGAAGCAATTGAAAATCATTTCCATTCATACATATTGTAGACTTGAATGCTCAACGATCTGCAGAATATCTCTGCATTGCCACTAGCAGTTATTTGGAGTACAATTTTGTGGACAGAATAGTTGCATGCGAGCAAACGTCTGATCTGGTCCACTTCTCTTTTCAGCCCCCTTTAAGATTTTCATTTAAGTTGTCCTCAATAAGCGCAGCATCTGAGTGGCCATATGTTTGGCAAAACACATAAATAGTTTACAACCGTTGTTTGTATTAATTTTTGTAGTTCTTTAAAGAAACAACCGAAAGGACTTTTTCCAGAATTAACAAAATTTTCACATAAATCTGGAAATGCCTGTAGTTCTACTCAGATCTCCAGAAAAGTGCATTTAGTTCATTAGTTTCATGCTGAACTGTTAACATTTTAGGTTGTTTTATTAGGAGAGAACAAAGAACTCCTGGCTTGTTGAAAATTTGTTACACAAAAATAAGGATGAAAAGGTTCCAAAGGAGCTGATGTTAAGCATTGCAAACTGGATGAAGTTGTGCAGATTGGAAAGATTTATAAGACATCTGGTAATTAGCTTCCCGCTCCTATGGAGTCCTGCCCTGTGAAAGCTGCTGCTGCGTGCACTGGAGGGGGAGCAGGAGGCAGATGA
This sequence comes from Cariama cristata, assembly GCF_000690535.1. Classification (NCBI taxonomy): domain Eukaryota; kingdom Metazoa; phylum Chordata; class Aves; order Cariamiformes; family Cariamidae; genus Cariama; species Cariama cristata. The sequence goes on from NW_009617800.1 coordinate 40,198, forward strand.
AGCGTAACGCTGAAAAGCTAGATCTTTGTGTTCACAAATTGTCAGTGCTATTGAAGAGTCTCCGAGTACCTCTTTGGAAAACTACCGCCTACCAAAAAAATGCCCGGCATCTCTCCCTTTGCAGGATTGTCTCCTCTGCTGGCATTTGCTTGGTGCAGTGGGGAAAGGGGAACAAGCTATCAAAGAGCTGTTTATGATTTCCCCCCCGCCCCAAGCCAACCTGCCAGCCTACCCACACCAGCTTCCTGCGCTCCCCCTGGACTGTGCCGCAGCTGGGAATTGCTGGAGTGCGACCGGCTGAAGTTGCCTCCCTCTGCCTGGCCCAAAATACCAGTGATGCTTGGGACTGCTGTTAGAGCTGGGCACCTGGTGAGTAACCTTCTCCAGGGAGGTACAGCAGCACGCTCGGAGCAGAGCCAGGCCACAGAGTTTGATCCTTTCATTATTATTGTCCTTATTGTTGTTGTTATTACTGTTACTGCTACTACTACTAGTGGTTTTTTTCCAGCACTATTTTTAAAATTTCATTAAGGAAGATTTAAACAAGAAAGAAAACTTTCCATTTGGATTCGTTTTCTAAGTTGTCTCTTGGGAGCACCTGTCTACACCGTGGTTATAGGATAAGGTGTGTTTGTGTGGCTTCTGAAGTTCAAGTGTATGAACCTTCAAGCATTGAATGGGACCACTGAGACCTGGTGCTTTGATTACTTGTCAGAGACTTGGGAGAATTAGCTTCTGTACCCCGTTCTCTCCTTTACCTATATAGTCACTTTTAGCAAGTCATTGCCCTGTCACATTTATTATTCTGTCTGTAAAACAGAATATTGATCCTGTCTTAGACACCTGCAGTAAAAATGGTTAAGATGTAAAGATATATTTACTACTAGGTAGGGTTTTTTTGGTCACAAATATTTAATCATCTAAACATTGGTAATCAATCCCAGCAGGCTAACTACTAGTGAAAATGTTTATCCTTTCAGCTCTGAATCTGTTAAGTACAATGAGCAGGCAGCCTGTCGTAAGTTAATTTTTTTAGCAGTGCTGTACTTTAAATTAATCAGGCATTTGCAGCAAAGAAAGAGCTTTATTGAGATTAGTTATCAGAAAGAACACTATTTTTCCTAGATTGCAAATGTAAGCAAATGTGCGGTTAATGGCATTCACTAAATTATAACTGACTGAGAATATGAAGGAAGTAGAGTTATGTATCAATATATAACATTAGGGCACGTTGGAAGAGATTATAGTTAATTTGTATGTAACCCGATGAATTTTGCAATAGCGGTCATAAAGTATATTCTTTCCACTGATAAATCATGCTTATAGTCTCAAATAAAAACCATACACAGTCTGAGCCTTTTCTTCTTGAGATTATAGCCATTCTGTGTCCATGTTGAGGCAGTATCTAGTTCCTGAATGCAGTGCAGCTGGTGCTGCAACCTGATCTATTGGGAAGAAGGATTTAGCACCCAGGAAGAGGTCGGTGCTGTCCGTGTGCTTTTGCTTTGCCCGAGGTGTCACGAATGAGTGGTTTGGGGTCACACCAGCGCACGAGGTCTGAGTGGCTGTATCCTACTGCGGGCAGTAAGCTGCCACTTCCCTAACAGCTGCCTTGCATCTGGCCTGCGGGGGAAAACTGCATTTCTTTTTAATCATAGTTCTGAACAGATGCGTAAAAAGGTGGAAGGAAGTTGCAGCGTGTCTTAGTCCACTGATACCAGTGGTCCAAGCTCTACAGCAAACCTCTGTGCAGGTCACAAATTTCTTAGTTCATCCTGAGTGGTGGCAGCTGTCTTAGAGGAGGGGTACAAAGCTCTGCTCCCAGGGCTAACCCAAACAGCTTCTGCTCCATATGCTACAGCTGTCTCCACAGAGAATGTTCGTTTGGAAGAGTTACTCGTTAAATTAACATTGTTAGAGGGAGCAATAGTTGGGCTGGAGCTGGCTTTTCAATAAACAGATTTTACTGAGTGAAACTTGTTTCACTTAGATGTTTATTGACTTTTTTCCCCTGCAATGATTATTATTTTCGCATTTTTCTTTAGTGTAGTACACTTTTGTGGAGTAAAATGAACTCATATCAGACATTGATTTCTGTGTATTTGTATGCATGATGCTTTCTCCGTTCCTTTGAATTGCCGTGCTTTTGGAACTGAAGCTGGTATTCACAGGGTTTTTTAATGCTTTTAATACACAAGTTACATTTATATCTACTCTGTACGAAGTGTTGCTTCAGCTGTCTCCAATTCTGCATTATACAAAACAGATTCCTATCCTCAACTGCTTTTGTTTTGAAACTCTCCAAATGTTCGTACTCAACTAGTGAAATGTACGTTGTAGGGCTAATGGTTTAGCACCTGAATGAAGTCTGCCTTACCCTCGGTACAGGACAGTTACTGCTCATAATGTTGGGTTACTCTACAGCTTATGTACTAAATGGACAGAGTGGGATGGTGAAGAGACAGAGAGAGGATCCTGAGCCTCTACTTTGATAGACAGGACACTGCGGATCCAGAATTGCACTCACAGAGTATAGTTCCAGCATGTTTTAAGCCAATTCAGGTTGAGCTGCTGCAGCCCCCTGCTTCCGCCCTAATCCCCGCTGCAGCTTCCCGCTCCCGTTCTTGCGCTGCTGCTGGCACCCGTGCCAGTCTGCAGCCAGCTGCTGCCGCCAGGAGCCCAGGCAGCCTGACAGCAATCCTTGGTTACTTCTCAACCCGCCCAGCACCACGGAGCGATTCAGTGTGATTTTACAAGCCCCCCTGCAGGTGTCAAGGATGGGGAAGGAGTAAGAGGAGGCACGGGGGCGGTTCTGCTGGGGTTAATTGGTTGTGGGACAGCACCAGTCACCTTGCACTCAGGTCTACTGGAATGTGTTACACCCCAGAGATTTGCTTTATATAGTCAGATTGGCAAAAGCTTATTTGTGGAATGGTTTTGTTAAAAGTACAAAGGTAAAAAATCTAATATCAAATAATAGATTAAATATGTAAAAATTGTCAACAATGATAAACACATGCCCTGCACCGAATGTGAAACTTGTCATCATTTTGCCTTAAGCAGAGTTTAAAGCCCCTAGCCAGAGTCCTGGTGATCATTTCAGACCTTGAATCTTGTGACAAAAGTGAAAATCTCATTTAATCAATCCTCAGTGTAGGCATTTTCGTTAACCAGTGTGGGAACGGGACTAAAGACAGGCCTTCTGAACATTGGACCATTGCATTGAACAGGATTCTTGTTTTTTGGCTAACCAGGCTCATGCCCTTTCAAAACAGATAACTTCTTTCAATTCAGGTGAAGCAGCTAGTGACAAAAGCCACGTAGTGACCCCAGCCATGTTTGGAAAGGAGCCAGACTTGAGAAGTCATCCTTTTTGTGCATGAGATGGGGAAGATCTTTGTGGATGAATTGGAAAAGACCAATTTTATTTTTGACAAATTAGCCTTTTACTAGTCACAGAGATTTCCAACAGACTTTTATGGCTTCAAGTTAGGCATCCGACACAGGGAGCTGTGGCATGGCACTTTCTGTTTTGTTAGGCTGTACAGTGTGATGTGGAAATGGATGGAGGCAAGAGGGAGGAAGTACTTAAAAGTCATAACAGAATTACGTTTGGAAGAAAGCCCATGCCAGAAGGTTAGGAAGCTGAATCAAGAACTGACTGAGATGATGAAAATACAGATTTCTCTTGAGGGAAAGTACTCAGTGCTCGCTACTGGGCAACATTCAGGAAGTTAATATGAAACAACTAAAAGTGTGAAACTAATCTGCGTGTATTAAAGATCATTAAATCCCTAAGTAGGTGCTTCTTATTCAGAGTGTTAATGTGTTTTAATAGAGGCAGGCTGTCTGACTGACTGCTTTTGTCTTTTCTCCATCTCTGTGTGGGCAAGCTGTAACTTTGTTGCTGAAGTTGAAAGATGATTTTTTTAGAGGTGGAGGGCAAAGGCAACTTCTAGCTATGTTGCTGTGAAGTGGTGGAGGAGCCCAATCCGGGACGTCCCGAAGGAGGAGGTGCCACTGTGGCAGCACCAGGTACGTTGGGTGTTCACCTTCTTGACAGGTGGATACCCCTGCATTTCAGTGAAGGTGACTTCCCAGCAATTCTGTCTTTCTTGGTCCTTCATGAAGTACCTGAATAATTTGTGTTCTCCTTTTACGATACTGGAAGAAAGTTTTTCCACAACGTTAACACCATTCACAAGTTTAATTGTGGAGTGTGCCTTTAGGCTTGAATTGACAGACTGTAGTGACTCTCTGATTCACTAACGTGCTTTCTGTCTTGAAAAGCGCTGTTTGTATGGTGGGTTCCTTTCAATTTTTGGCTGCAGATAGGTTTGTTGAAAAACAAAACATAATCCACAGAGCGGTGGAAGCTTTTTTAATACATCTGTCAGTATTTGAAATTGCCCAATGTTTATGTATTTTGGGGTAGGTTGATTGCTGGGGATTTCATTTGAACAGCTCTAGTTGACTTGCAGGCTTAGTCTGTTGAAAATTGCCCAGTTATTGTTCCTAGGTGTGAGTCTTTATAAGTTTACTACAGTTTTAAAGCCAGTTGTATTTTTAGATTAATTAGATCCTTTAGTGAAATTAGTTCTTTTAACTGTTCTTTCTTCCTCCATCCCAAGTGTGTGCATGAAGGATATTGGGAATAATAGATTTTCTTTGTTGATGTTAAAAATGTCATTGAAAATATTGGTAGGAAATCCTAAACTGGATTTCTCGGTGACCCTTAGCTTTTTGACATGAAGATTTTGCAGTGAACGAAGTAGGTGACTGATGTCTAATACACACGGAAGCCACAGAACCATTGAATGAACTACTGACAGTGTAATCTCAGTCCAGTGGGTAAGGTGGTAGCCTGGGATTTGGGAGATTTACATTGTGATCATACTCCACAGCACACATTTTCTGGATGACATTAGGCAAATGATCTTGTGTCTGAGTGCCTCCATTTTGTGTATTTGTGGGCAGATGCCTTAAACTAAGGCTGCACGATTTCTCAGGTACCGTGTGATTCTTTCTGCTAGCATGAGTATGGAGAGTTTAACATATCGAAGAGTAAAATATGCATGTATCCCAAATGAGTTTTCTTTGTGTTAGGGAGTTGAGAAGGATCCTCTCTCATGGAAGAAAATCAAAATTTGCCATGTTTGCTAAGTACAGGTTCATCGGTAATTTTGAGTGGAAGGAAAATGTGAACTGTATACCTGGGAGACAGATTTCTTTGACAAAGTGATTTGGCCTTAGTACAAATTGAGCTTTATACAAACAGCAAGAAAATAGCGCACATTTTGCCACTGGTACTACTAGTGTTTCAACACTGATGACAGGGAGCTGGTCTTTTATTTTATGCTGAATTACATCTTTATTATTATGAACACATGGCGAAGTAGTAGGATATGTTTCCCTTTACTGACTGTCCTGCTCTGTGTTTTAATAGGGAGTATAGATAATTTCTTTAGTTAGGCAGGTGAGAGGGACTTCAATGCAGATTTCAAGATATTTAAAATAAACCAAATGTTCATCATGAACTTTCTTCATGCCTTCAAGTCCTCTTATTTCTCTGTTTTCAAAAACGACTCATGTTTGCTAAAGGTTTTATGTGTTGCCTGAGTAGTATGTATTTACAACTGCTCTGTCAAAAGCATAGACAGAAATGATCTGATACGTTTTGTTACCTGGTTTAAATTCAGCATTTCTGTTGTATTTTAACGGACTACATTCTGGGGTTAGTTACTTTTCAAAAGAAAAATTTCAGGAATTCTGCCTCTATAATTGGCTACGGTTGTTCTGGAAGATGGAAAGAACCTGAGCAGACTTCCAACAGCAGCAGGAAAGGTCCTAGGAACTAGCAGGAATACCAAGAGCAAAGTAGGGTTGAGCTGTTGTAGCAATGAACTAATTTCATGGGGCTTATGACAGTGGAAAAACTATCAGCTTTTCAAAATACATTACTCGGGGTATCTACATATTACAGCTTTGATGGAATTATCAAACGATTTATTACTTAGCTTCTTTGAGTAGCAACAATGTATATTCTTCTACTAATGGCAAGTTCAGCGCTGGAGTTTTTAATTGTCTAAGGCACTACCGTCTTACATCTGTCTCTTTACGGTGATGAATAGCAGATCTGCACTCGGTTTGATTCCTCTAATGGTACAATTTGACGTAAACCAAATACAGCCACATGATTACATTTCTAAACCGGACCATGCCATCTAAAGTTTATGCCCTCTCTATGCTGGCTGCAGGAGGGCAAATGATACCTGATTAAGCATAAAACCTGGTGTTACAAAGCTAATCCATTGATGTTCTTGAAATGTGTATGGTTAGGCCAAGTTAATTTATGCTGGATCAGCACTTTGCTTTCAATAGCCACACCGCTTTTGATCTGGTAGGAGGAGCTCTCAAGTTGGGTTTACTGTTGCATGAAACCATGGCCTCAGGCACAAGTCCTGCACTGCTTTACTGCTGAATTAGCAGGGGATTCGTGAGTTAAAAATAGGCTTTTTTTTTTTTTTTTTTTGGTGGTAATTTCTAGATTTCAGTCTTAAGGGCATAATAGACTTTAAGGAAGTGACAGAAGCAAAGGTTTGTAGAGTGAACTGAACTCTGTGTTTCCTCAGTTACACAGCTTCTGTGGATCTGCTAGAAGCAGTAAATAACCTTTTTGAGCAAACAGATGTAGCAGATAGTTCAGTGGCAGGTAAAATAAGAACATTTGTAGCTATATAAAGAACACAATAGACTCAAACTTTTTCTTTGTAAGAAATTGCACATAACCTGGAAACCTTAGTGATAGTGAGTACCTTATCAAATCTGTGTTGAAAAGGCTTTTTGATATATTGCTGTAGACAACCCCCATATGTCCAACCTTAGAAAAATGCTGTAATCCAAAAATAAAGGCTATACTTGAGGCTTCTGCAAGTGAAACTAGTATGGTTTCTGTGTATAGAGGATATACTACCCAGATTCTGTAAGCAGAGGTGCTTAGGCACTGGCACTAATAATATGAATGCTGAGAATAAGTACTTCAGAAAGCCCTGTAAACAAAGCATTGAAAAATAAAGAAAATGGAAATTACTGCCCATGGTTGTCAGTTTTTAAAGGACTGAAAGCCACAAATGTATGTCTTTTAATTAATGTTCATTTCCTTTCTTGTGCACTGTAACCAAAAATACAAGAGTGCTTCCACAAGTGGGAAAAAGAGGAGTAAGGAAAAAAGGTAATGGTTAAATTTTCTTCAAAGTGTTGAAAATATCAAAGCAGGAAAATAAAGTGAGCATCTTTCCATTCCCATGTTTAATATTAAAATACAACTGCTGGTAAGTGATTTGTGCTCTCTCCAGGCTTCACAGAGTAGCTGAACTAAGCTTGCACCAGACAGAGATTCTTTGGTTCCTTATGAGATTTATTTTTCTTTTTATTTACCAGCAGCATGGCAGTGTGTATCTCTAGCTGTCCAGCTAGTGTGCTACAAGGTAGCATGTGAATACTGAGCTAGACAACCCTTTCTCAGTGCATGGAGGATGAGGAGAATTTTCTAAAGTAGTGAGCTTGGAGGCTTAAGTTCGGAGCCAAGCTCCCCATGCAGACAGTGAAAAGTAAGTGTCACCAGAGGGAGATGGAGAACCTTGGTATTAGGGACTATTTAGATGCTCCTTGTGCTGCAGGGAGTCACCGACCTCTCTACCCTGATTGGGAAGTCTGAGGTGCAAACGTCAGCATCCACACTAGTTACCCTACATGGTCCGCACCTCTGTGATAACTTGAAGTTACCTGAGCCTGGGGCTTTCTCCTTCCACTGGAGATGAGTACATGAAGCTCAGAAGCTTAGATGGTGAGGCAGGCGGGGCAGGCAGACTCACTACAGATAGGATATGTGTTATTTGCCTGAATTGTGTGTGCTGGTAGGATCTGTTACAGCCCTGTTAGCCTCTAGTGGCACAGTACTAAACTAGAACATCATCCAACAGCTTTAGCTGAGACCTTGCTGTCCAAAACAAAGCCTTTCCTGCTGGTAACATGCCGAGTGCCTTTCTTTTACAGCAGGATTTGTAAAACTCAGTTTCTGAAGCTGTGTTGTGGATTTTGCAAAACTCACTATGTAGCTTTATGAAGTGGATTTTTCAAGCACAACATTGTGGAACATACTTAAGGGCATTCATTTGTCCTTTCCTTAGTACCTTCAGTTGAATTAAGGAAAATCAAAAAAGATATCTTACTCCTTTCTTAAAGCACTGTCTTCACTTACATTGCTGTAAAAATTATAATTATACCATTGTGACAGGGCCGCTGTGGTTGAGCAGTCTGTGGAGATCTTCAGGAATTTTACTTTTGCTGAATCTCATCTTGAGATAAAAGTTTGGGGAGGATGGAGGGGGCGCTTTCCTTACCTAACTCTCACTCCAGGTACCCCATTTGGTTTGTTAACTGCTGCCTTTGTGATACCTGCCTGGGTACCAGACCTAAGGGTGAGGCCTTTGAAAGGAGAATGTAGGAAAATATTCTGTCACTTAAATCTGTGCTATGTCAGCACCCTCGATGGTCATCTTGGGATATAGACTGGTACCTTTAGTTTTGTGGTACCAATGACATTTCTCATAAGACTGTTTTAGAGTCTGACAGACTTCACTGTCAGGAAGCTTTCTAAAAAACAGACTTTTTTTTTTTTACTTTTTTTTCCCCCCTCAACTATATTCTATTACAGACCCAAATTGTTTCTCATAATAAAGCATAACACAGAGTTAACATCAAATCTAGCTATATTACATTTTCCTTCACCCTTTTTCTTCTTAATTATCACAGTCTCAGTATGATGAAGTTGCATTCTGTCACCACATTTAGAGCGCTGTGTTTCAGAGCAGTGCTGTTGACAGGAGAAGCACATTTAGCAAGTGCAGAAAGCAGCATGCTACTAACATCATGCAGATTGGAAATTTCTTGTCTGAGTTTCTCATCCTGCAGCTAGTTCCATATGGGCAGCTTTAAAGTATTTTGATTTGGTGAATTGTAACAAATGCTGAATTCTGATTTTTGTAACCACTGTGTCAGGAGTCTACCCGACTGCTTGCTGGTGTGAATGCTGCTGCATCCGTATGAATGCTCGTAACGCTGTGCTAGAAAAGCTGTTCTTCATCTTTGTGAAACCTGAGAGCCAGGGTTGGTTTAAAGTACCTGATGTGAGCCCATGTGCCCCTGGAGTTTAACCTCCCATCTTCTCAAATTCACCATCTGAAGTCACACTTGTAAATTAAATCTGTTCAGCGGACTAGCGTGGATAGAGCGTGGTTATAAATCCTTTGTCTTATCTGGATCAGGTATATATCCCTCAGTCAAGTGGCATAATGAATATTTACTTAGGAAGCAGATATAGCCAGTTAACTTTAGTCTGTCAATTTATCTAATTTATTGTAAAAAATCCATCTAGCTTTTATATATGAAGTAAAACCCCTTAATTTTGCAAAGAATATTTTGTCATTTCAATTAATTTGCTTTGTTATTTTGTCTGAGATTTTTTTTTTTTAGCCTATATTTACAAAAATTAATCAAGTGGTTCTTTTATTGAGAATATACTATTGGTGCCTTTACTGCTTGTGATGTTCTGCAAGCTAATTTAGGAGCTGGTAGCAATGAACTGCACATGTACGCGGTGCAGCTGATGACAACACTGAAGTTGTCATCAGATCCATTGCTCTGTCGAGATTTTGTGTTTTAAAGGACAGAACAGAGGAGGATTTTATGTCCATATGGATTCCATGGGGTAAGTCAGAAGGAGTTGCGTCTTTCATTGGTGAAAAAAGGAAGGGGAAGAAAACCATGGAAATACCCCATTGCTCTGCCTGGGATATTCTGTCCAGTGTGGCACACGGCGAGAAAGGTTCCTAGGCTGTCACTCAACACAACTCTCAAGGTTTAAGGTGTGATGCATGAAGCTTGTGCTCGCAATAGGACAGTGGGTCTCTTGAACAGAAGGGGAACTTCTGGGAATAAAGAGCCCGAGTACAACCCATAGAAGCTCCTCCCATGCCAGCCTCTTTAGTGCCCAACAGAAGGAGGAGAGTATTTCTTCTGGGTGTACCAATGAAACAGAAAATTGCGTACAGAGTAAAGCTTCCTTACTCCCAGTTTTCAGCCCGGGTCTTTTGCTGTCCTCTGTGGGAATGAAGAAGTTAGATTTGCACTGGGGAGTGGCATTTTGCTCCTTGTAGCTTTCTGCAGCACCGAGACGATGCTCTGCAGTGACGGAGAGTCGAAGGCGGTGACTCCAGTGGGGCTCCAGCACCCTCTTGCAGCTGGATATACAGCCGAGGTGTTGCCTGAAGCAGGGCGGCACGTTCTGCTCTTCTCTGCAGTTGTCCGAATGGGTGTAAACCCATTGTCCTCTCCTTGTGGACATCATTGCAGAGGCTGAGACTGCCGTGAATAGGTCTGGTATGTTTTGCTGAGCCTTAGAGAGTGTGGGTTTGTTTACCTCCAAAAAATATTACCTTGGTATGTACACAAAAGACAAAGTAGGTAATGGCTGGCTGAGGATGATCCCCAGTGGAAACACACAGGTAGTAGAAGCCAAGTGTGATGTCTTGTCTCTGCTCTTTAATCTCATATCACCTCACGCCAATAACATAGTAATTGCGGGGTTTTTCAGGTTGCTAATGAAGCAGGGGTATCTTTTACATCACTGGAAGTGAGATAGCACTTCAGCTGTTAAACAGAAATTTCACAAACCTCCATCAGGTGTAGTGAAATTGTTCAATTTAACAATTTCCTCCTTTATCGGAGTGCAGTTATTGTTACAGGTTTGTGTTACTTTTGACATTGCAGCAGTCTTTCCTCAACAGTAGGAGGGGTTCCAAACACAGTGTTTTCTTCCTCTTACGAGGTTAGGAATTCCCCTTCTCGCATTATAGCCTGATCCTTTGATATACTGCTATCGGTACGATAGAAGAGGATAGCAGATAGTAATAGGCAGAGAGTTATTGTACTTAGCTTCTGGCTACTAGCTGATAGATGCCCTTGCTCTGACTTGGTGAGTGATTACCAGATAGTTTGGCACTGGACTGGTACCGCACTTAATTGCGACTGATTCATTGGGCTGAAATATGTCACTAATTTAATTCAGCTGTTTCATTAATCTGATTGAATTGCATCCAGCTGTTAGAGGTGTATGAAAGAAAAGTACCTAACACACGAGGGCAGAGTGCTAACCTCTGCATTAAACTATAAAACAGTCATTAGGACATCTAATGCTGAAATTGAATTGCTCCAAAGAAATTTGTTTCCAAGCACAATACTAATTAGCTGTAAGCTTGATGAATGTCAAGAATTAATTAAAACATTTCAGTGGCCTATGTGGATTTCAAATATTGTCGTTATTGCCCCAATATTTTCAGTTCTTACACTAATTGCTTTTTAGAGAGCATGAATAGAACTATCTTCTGGAGTGACTGAGGGTACGAACGGTTAGTTACATCATCAAAAATGGACCTCCTTGCCTCTGAATTTCCCCCTTTTTTTTCCCCTAAAATTTACCCGCTGTTCTTCTTCCACTTTTCTATTTTGCAAATAGAAAGGTAAGATCAGTGCTTTTAGACCTAAACTTTATTTTGACAGCACTTCTAGTTTTTCTTTCCTAGCTGTACTCTGGAGGCCAGCACGCCATTGTTACCTACTTTCATTTTAGCAACAGGAAAATAGCTACAGCTCCATCAAATAATTTTTTGTTTTTAATTAAATAGGATGTCAGCCAAAATCCATTATTATTTTGTCCTGTTAATGAAGGGCCTGCAACAGTTTAAACATTTGGCACATGAAACATCCGCAAGATAAAAAACATGTTGGGAAATTATGAATTGAAAGGGAATTCATGATCAAAATCAGCTTTTGGTTCTTTCTCCAGTATGATCTTAATGCAAAAATAGCTAAATTTTTGGTGCGGGAATTGCAGATGTATAATACAGACTGCTCATATTCCTTGTCTCTGATGAGTGTCTCCACATGTTTGGCTACATAGTAAGGATGCATGTCCAACATGCCATGTTATAGACTGCGGACATATCTATGACAAATACACGAGGTGACATGACATAGGAAGAGCCTTAACACTTGGAGGGCTTGTAGGGAGGCTTCTCTGAGTGTCAAGCAATGCCAGAAACCACAAACTCCCAGGCTACAGCTTGATGCTGTGCCCTGTGGCGTGCTTCATGTGCAATCACATCTGACAGTCCTCAGTGCCTGTTCCTTGGGACCACAGAGGGAGAAAGATGGGTACGCTTTGCCATGTGGCTGTGAGATGTAGGCTGCCGAAGTGAGGAGAATTGAAAGGCTCTTTTATAGTGCCGCCTTATTGACTTGTCTGCGTAGATGAGAGGAATCCACCGTGCCCATGTGAGCTCAGCGGTCTTGTTTTCCATAGCAGTCAGTTTGGATCTCAGTGGTTCAGATTCAGGACCTTTTGCGGAAGGTTAGGTTAGTTTTTACCCTGGGACTTGCTTACAGAAATAAGATTGTGCTTTGAATTTTTTTGTGAGGAGGTTAGATGGTTACTGTGTGATAATGGCATTAAGTATGATGGCTCAGAAGTTGAGAAAATGGTTGTTCGTTATCCCTTCTTTCAAAGCTTTTCTTTAATAATTATGCAAAACACTTCCCCTAGTGAGAAATACGTTCAGTATTCTACTTAAAATAAACTATTTTTGGCTAGTAGTCTCAATGCCGATTGCCTGGAGGCATAACGCAAATATATCCTGAAGAAAACAGTTATTTGGATTGACAGTGCTGTAAGAAGCTCAGTTCCAGGTTACTTGATTCTGTCTCTCCCATCCCCAGTTTTCCTGCCCAAGGGTGTAACATTTCATTCTAGCCTGTGAAACAAGTGGCAATAAATGTGTATCAATATATGTGTAAGTCACATTTTTATGAAGCTATGATCCATTTAATGCCTGGAGAAGATGAACGTGGTCAAGATATACAACTTCTTTTGTGTATCGATTTGATGCCATTGGAAGGGCATGATGTAGAAGCTCAGAGCAACCACATACTCGAGAAAGCAGATCTGGGGGTGTGTTTCAGACAGTGACAGTTTGGTAGGACACGGTCAATCTGTTTCATTGCTATATCTCCCAATGGACAGCGGAGCACTCAGCTTTCATGCCTGTTTAAAACACCAAGTCCACTGAAGTCGGTTGGAAATTAGGCAGATATTAAAGATGGGCAAGTGATTTGTATTAAACAAAATTAATTTAGAAGGAAATCCATAAAATGCCTCTCTCAAAGGTACACCTGACTCTTTCTTTCTCTCTCCTCTTTTTTACACAGTGCCGGTCCTAAAGGAGATAACATTTATGAATGGAGATCTACTATACTTGGACCTCCAGGTTCTGTATACGAAGGAGGCGTTTTTTTCCTGGATATCACGTTTTCATCTGACTATCCATTCAAGCCACCAAAGGTAAGGGTAAGGTTTTTATTGTCTTTATTGTTTTTTCACATGTGAGAAGTATGTAACTTGCATCGAGTGAGTGCTCATTGCTTTCTGAATATCAAATTTATTTATGGTCTCTTGAAAACTACAAGGTCCAAAATCTTGGCTTGCAGTTTCAGAAAAATCCTGGGTCTAATTTGTTTCCCAGATTACCACAGTCAATACTGATTTCCAAGCTTTACCAAGTGATAAATGAGATGATAATTCTGATCAAGAGTTAAGATTCAAGAAATTTTAATTTTAATAGAAGACAGCACAAGACCTTCTTATGCTTCCTTCTTGTCTTTTTTCTTAACTTTTTTCTGTTACGAACCAGATTCTATATTATATATTTTCACATAATTTTTAGCAAAATAAGAGAAAGCTAAAATAAGTTTAGGTAGACAACTAGAGTGTTATATTATGACTTCAAACTGGGTAAACTACTGTGATGATTTCTATTATTGTAAAATGTCAATCTATTTACTACTGGTAAGATCAGCAACCTTGTTTGATAATATTTAGAAGCAAAAGCTCTTTTTATTAAATGAACCTAATCTTAACTTAAACTAAAATTTCATTTCCTTGCTCAGAAATAGTATGGGCACCTAAGAAATTATAATTTACTAACAGATATCAAAGAAGTTAAAGGTTGTTCCCTTCTCCCCTCCCTTAATGCCAAATTAGAGCTCTTGACCAAGTCACCAGAAAGGACGCTGCTGACATTCACAAAGACTGAGTACATTCTACCACACAACATTTCTACTACTTATGGCTCATGTGGCTATAACATTGTTATTGTAAGTCAAATACCTTTTTCTCATTCCCAGAAGGATTACAGCATAAAGAATAGTATACCCTCTATGTATTTCACACTTCTCTGAAACACACAAAATTTAATATTCTCTGAGTTAAGATTGTTATAATGAAGCGATGCAGAGTTTTAGACAAATTTCTCATGAAAATCTTGTAGACTTTTTTTAGAGCATAATCATTTTTGAATTTTCAGTGGCTTCAGAAAACATCATGAATTTCCCGCCCCCCGCCTCAGTATGAACAACAAAGTTTTCCTCATCGTCTTGTGCTTTATGTAGTTAAAGCACTTAAATATTTCTAACTTCTTATTTGTGCAGAATAATGCTTACATGCTCTTCCG
>NW_009617800.1:54852-60812 GCF_000690535.1 Cariama cristata
CTGAAATAATTTAAAAACAAGGATGGTGTTAGTTAGTGTGATAGCATTGTTTTGGCTGTATATTTTGTCCTGCCTAATGCAGGATAAGGCAAAGATTTCATTGCTAATTTGAACAAGAATAATACAGTACTCCAGTTTTAAATATTAATTTTCATGGTGTATATTTAGGGCTTTGAAAGAAAGGAAACGATCAACTAATACTGCACATGCAGCCAAATTCTGTCTACTTCTTCACCTTCAGAAACCACAGTAAAGTTACATTTGTGATTAGATCATTCTTGACGTGGCACATGTTCATTAAGTAGCGTACAGTACTACAAAGTAGGTCCTAATTTTTGTGGGTACCAGCCAGAAGGCCTGTGTGAAAGCAGTTTATGCACCAGAGAGCTCCATGGTAGGTTTTTTAAAGGTAGCCACAACTACAGTAAATACACACTCTTCTGTTAAGTAGTTGTGTTTTAGAGGAGAGAGGAGCTGCTTCCACAGAGGCTCTGCAGAACTGGGAGCGCCCCAGGTGCTGCTGCTGCTGCTGCTCAGAGACAAGGGGCAGCATCCCTGGGCAACACTGAACGACACTCTCTGTCTCATGCTGTGATTCTAGGTTACTTTCCGTACCAGAATTTATCACTGCAACATCAACAGTCAGGGAGTCATCTGTCTGGATATCCTGAAAGACAACTGGAGCCCTGCTTTGACTATTTCAAAGGTTCTGCTGTCTATTTGTTCTCTTCTGACAGACTGCAACCCAGGTACGGAGCTGATACTTTACTGAGCATCCACTCTTAGTTGCTTGACATAGTTGCCATGGCATGTAATTTGTATATTTGATTGTAGGCACATTAAATAAAAAATTAATATTTTTAAAATTGGGGATGAAACACTTCTGCTTGGATGCAGTCCCACATTTAATGTCGCTTTTCACCCCTGCAGCACAACAGAAAGTAAATAGCATTAAGCCCTTCTTTCTTTCCCAAGGTCTGGTGGAGAAAGTAACCTGATGTCATTGAAGGTCTGTATTGCAGGACCTCCAGGGGTCAATCCAGGAAAGCCACAAAGTTCTCTTGAATTATAAACTCATAAGTCCTGCAGGTCGGAGGGGGCTGCAGGAAGTCCCTTCTCTTAAGACAGCAATTGAAATGTTTAATCTTGCAAATGTGAGGGGGAAGATGTTCAGAGACATTTTTCCCTCTTTCAAAGAGAGTTCCTTGTTCCTGTTGGGAGGGGAAGAACTCCACTGGGAGCAGTACAGTTTCTCATCAAGAAGTGTGTGACCAGTGTCATTAGGCAATGAATGCTAATTGCCTGTGGTCAGGGCAAGAACTGCACAGTAGTGCTAAGATGACAGTTCATGAAGACTGGTAATGATCGAGGAGAAATGGATTGGCCTCGTTGATACAAAAGTTTGGTGACTTTTGAAGCAAACTGCATCCCCTCGGTGTGTGTCCTACACTCCTGATACCCTAACGTACGCTAGACTTGTCCAGCCCTGCGACAGGAGTGCACCAGGCTGTGCTCGCTGAATGTCCCTTGCACCCAGCGGCCCTTCCAAAGGGGTGAAAGCAGGGGACTGGGCTGGGGCACGATTCATTAACATGCAGATAAATTTTTCTGTTTTCTTTTTCTGTTCATCGTGCTTTCTGTGCTTTCTCTTGGAAATGTCTTGTATCGTAAGAGCCCCGCTATATCTCACAGCATTTTCTAGCCTAACAAAGACTGTATTTTCAAATAAATTCTGTATTTTAAATCGTGTGTGTGTGTGTTTGTTCTGTTGTGGAATGGTTTCTAATGCATCTTCTCCTACCTTTTGCAGCTGACCCTCTGGTTGGAAGCATAGCCACTCAGTACCTGACCAACAGAGCAGAACATGACAGGATAGCCAGACAGTGGACCAAGAGATATGCAACATAAATGACAAACTACTTGTGCAGTGTGAAGGTGCAGAAGGCAACTTTGCAGTGTGCAACAAATCTTTATAGCCTTTACAATACGGACTTCTGTGTATATGTTATACTGATTCTACTCTGCTTTTATCCTTTTGAAGACTGGGATACTGCCCCCAAAAAGGTAAATGCTATCAAGAGTAGAAATTTGTAGCTGTAGATTAGTTATGTTTAAAATGCCTACTTGCAAGTCTTGCTTCTTTGGGATATCAAAATGTATTTTGTGATGTACTAAGGATACTGTTCCTGAAGTCAACCAAATATTATAGTGCATTTTAGCCTAATTCATTATCTGTATGAAGTTATTAAAGGTAGCTGTAGATTACTAGGAATTATGTCATTTGTATTAAACCCAGATCTGTTTCCAATATGTGGTACATGCTGTTGTGAAAACTGTTTTAACTTTTACCTTTGTCAGTTTGTAATGAAAGGATTTCCTTTTTCCCTTTGTAGCTCAGAGAGCACGCAGTGTATCATCTCAAACACAATAAACATGTTCCCCAAGGAGTAGTTTCTTTGTTTTCCTATTTTAAATTAATATTTGAATAAATTTAATTATAGTAACAAGGCAGGGCCAATGTATCACAGATCCCTGTGGATATTCTTTAAATTAATATACATAAGCAAAGGCTTGCTATTAAATGTTTAATGCACACCTGTGGATTGTTTAAGTTTTCCCTATTTTGTTTTTAACAGAACAAATGTCATTTCTACAATTTCCTTAAATTTAATGCTGTTCAGCTCTTTCTCAAGTCAGAATGAGAGCATTGCATATGCTTACTCCAGAAGTTTATGTAGCTGGTTGCTTCAGGGCCAGTGCCAGTCCTGCTCTCCAAACAGACTGCCTGAGTCCTGCTACAAATTTTTCTTGCAGGGCGAGGGCCAACTTAGAGATAGTCTGGTGCTTTTGTTTCTGAGTAAAGCAAGTCAGACTTGCTGATCTAGAGAACTACAGTTATCCATTGAAAATGGTCTTCCAAAGCATGATTGAACACTATATCATCTGTCCGGAAAAGAGAGGAGTAGAATAAATTTAATCAGATCTTTATGACATAAAAACAGTTGTGGGGGAAATGAACCTTTGTTAGTGAAAATGAAATCTAAAACTTTTAGACTACGTTTCCCCCCTTTCACTTTCTGGCTTGGAAATTTTATAACATCTGTAAGTAACAAAGATACAGCTTTATAGTACATACAGTTTAAAAAGTAGAGTCACTAATAGTTTTGTAATTTAAGCTTTTATAGCTTGCCAGTCACAATATTGATTATAAAAATGAGAGTTGATCCCTTTAAATGAATTTTAAAATTACACTTAATTTTAAACTTTACAGTCTCCCTTGCTACCTGGTGTTTTTGGAGATAATGTAGCACTTCCATCACTAAGATGCTCTGCTCATTTAATATATGAAAACTGAATATTAAGTTTAATTATTAAAGCAATAGAAAAATGTTAAAGATTTAGATCTAAAGTTAGCCATCGCTATATAGGTCCCTGTTTTTGTATCACATAACCTTTGACCATGAATTGTCCACCCTACTTTAAATATTTCTACAGATTCCTGAAGGTGGCTTGAAGAACTGTGTATCCCAAATATCTCAACCTAGAAGCCAGTCTCTCATGGTAGCTACAAGATAGCTTTACAGTTCAGGTTATAAAGTGCAAAAGGGAATGAGAAACAGGGGATCTGGCAGGTGAATATGCCTAAGTCGGGTAACAGACTAATGCCAGGAGATGAAGTGCTGGAAATCACTGCTGAAGGTGACCAGAGTTTCTCATTATGTCATTGGACATGTGAGAAATAGCACAGATTGGCAAAGAAACAAGGGGCTATCACATCCGGGCTGGACATCTAAAGTCTGCTCGCTGCTGACCATTAGCGCACTCGTGGGTGACACGGTGCTCGTACACCACTCCAGTGACTTTCCAGTGAAGAGCAAACTCTGTATTTCACACGTTAACTGTGTTGCCTACAGAATTTACAGGTATTTATATCATAAAATATTATGGTATAAAACATACAGGTTTTAATCCTAATTTTAATGTATTTTGGTTTTGTATTGTACCGACAACCTCAGATACCTAGGTGTACAAGTGGGATGCCTTGTTAGTGTTGCCCCATCTTGCCTTCCTTGCAATTGGATCCTTTACACTGAATTCCCATCCTTTTTTTTTTTTTTTTCTTTTTTTGTTGGTTTGTCATGATTCTGTTCTTTTTTAATGTAGTTTTTTTGTGTGTAAATTTTATATTTACTGAAGTAAAAGTTGTTTTGTGTAAACATTTAAACTTTAAAAAAAGAAAAGAAGCTAATTTTGTTTCTCAAGTTCTCTCTGCTAAACCATGCAGTAGAAAGAAATTTGTATTGTTAAATAAATCAATTAGTTGTTAAATGAGAATGTGTGTCTGTTTTCATGGGGAAGGGAGAAATCCTTGCTGGAAATATATCCAAAATACCAGTTGCAAAGAGCATCTGGTGTTTTCAAACTATTTCCTTCCTGGCTGTGCTGGGGTGAATATTGGACACTACCAAAGCACAGCACTGATCCTATTGTACAGTTTTAATTTTCAGTTCCATCTTCCTATCGCCAGTCACTGGGCTCTGTATTTGGGAAAAAGTGAACTGAAATTACATTTTTGTGAAAAGACCAGCTAAAGATATCGCACATCCTCTCTTCATTTCGGATGGGCTTTTCCTGTTCTGTTATCTTGGGGATTTGAGTGGGGAACAGGCACAGCTGGCTGGGAAGGTGCCTGATCTGGGCTCCATGATCTCCCGGCACAAAGAGCGCTCGTGTGGGAGTCGGCTGTCCCAGATTTTGAGCTGTGATGCTGCTGAGGAACAGAGAGGGCCAAACCAAACAGGCAAACACGGTCTCATCTCTCTGCTTTTCAGCTGAGGTGGTGGCTACATTCAGAGCAAATACTTCGTGTTATCAAATCAGAAGCAACAGGTGAATATAAATGTATTAAATATAAATATATTAAGTACAATGGAAAGGCAAATATATATCAGCGGTGTTATTTCTGTACTAACATGTTCTTGGTGAGCTGCTTATGTTCTGTGATGTCTTAGGGAAGTGTGGGATGCCTTATGTGGAGGTGGTCTTGCTTGCTGATCAATGTTGACTAGTGATCCTTCGAAGACTGTGGCTGGGAAGGGAAGGGAGTCATGTGGGGCTAGAAGGCAAGACTGCAGGGTAGCCTGGTCCATGGGCCAGGCTTGCATAGCCTCCTAAGGAAAGCAGGAACTGAAGCAGGTCTGGTTCATGCTCTGCTCCCTCCCTGCCTCTTGGGGGAAAAGGAAATTCCACCACGCTTTGCTGCACACCGGTTCCTGCTCTGTACCAGCTTATTTGTGGCCACGGGTATTGCAGAAAGTGAGACCAAGCTTCTCCCTTCATTCACCTTCATGTGTGGGAACCAGATTTATGGCCTCACAGCAGCGTCCTCACTTGCCTGCACCATGACAGGAGAGCGACAGGGCTGGGGCCGAGGGGCTGCACGCCGACTGGGTGCAGCTCTGAGGAGCAGGGCAGCCCCAGCTGCCCCTTTGCCACCGCCGCCACAGCCTCCCCGCGGCCCTGCCTGGGTCACCACAGCGCCATAGGGGAGGAAGCTGGAGGCCGCAGCAGCTTCTGCATTGATCTCTTCATCTTCTGCCCCTGGGGTTTCATCTGCGTGGGCACAGGTGGCAAAGGAAGGACTCGTGACTCCAAGCTGAACAGTGAATTTCATCTTGCGTTTTCTTCGGCAAAACTCAGCACTGGATATTTGTGGGAAAGAAGGAAGACCTGTGCAGGCATCCTGAACTAAAACAGCTTCGAAGGACAGTGACAGTAGCGTGACTAAAATGAGATTTGATTCAGCCATAAACCAGCATTGTATTTCTGCAGCCCATGCTATAGCCAGGGAAACAGGTGCATTTGAGAACTCGGCGCTGCTTTGTGTACAGTATCCCTTCAGCCTCTGCATGGTGGCACCGCTTGGGTTTGCATTGCACGGTAACTTCCAAGGCTGAACC
>NW_009617800.1:60843-63934 GCF_000690535.1 Cariama cristata
TCCCTCCCTAACCACCCCGGCTGAACCCTTTCCCTCACTGACCACCGCGGCTGAACGTGGCTGGAGAGGATCCCAAGCCAACAGGAGAGATCATGTAATAGAGCACGTGTTTTAAAGGGAGAAGTGAGACAACGGCACAGCTGCTTGCACTGCTGCCTGGCCTTGCTGATGTCAATGATAATTAAACACATTCAAATGTAGCTTAGGTGGAAGAGCAGATAAGGTATTCGGAAGGTAATTGCCAAAACATTTGCAGCACATAGGGACTTTATCCTTAAAGAGGGAAACCTGCTTCAGCTTGTCTTCCCCCACCTCTCTGCCTGCGCATCTCTCTGGAGTGCAAGTTATGACTGCCTCTGTTGCTGGGTCGAACAGAAAGCACGCAACTTACTAGCAACAGTTTGGGGGATCCTTAAAAATAAAAACTGCCAGGAATAGATAGCATAAGAGGCATAGTATGAAAAACATACGTATCTCATCCCCTCATAGTGGCTGTGTGTGAGCACAGGCTCTGCATCTACCGGGATGTAAGACATGGTAGGACCACGTGCTCGGGTAACAAATGCATGTAGTTGTCTCTCTGTCATTGTTGCTACTGCTCTTCTGCAGGTACGGTGTGGACAGCCCTATCTGTTTTTGTAGGGTTTCCAAGTATTGGGAAGCATTTTGTAACTTTGTTCTCCAAGATAAACATCTCTTTGAACCATCCTAAATTGTTACCATCCACAACATCCTTTGACAGTGAATGCTACAGTTTAATTATGGACTGTGTGAAAAAATACTTTCTTTGTTATGTGATTATTTCATGTAACCTGCTATGTGAACACTTCATTTTATGTCTCCTAGTTTTGTACTGTGAGAAATAATGAATAATTGCATCTGTTCTCCCACTTGATCCCATTTATGATTTTATGTACCATCATTATTATCAGCCCCTAGTAACCTCTTTTCCCACGCTGGAAAATCCTCGTTTATTTAATCTCTCCCTGTGTGGAAGACGCTCTGATTATCCTGGTCACCCTTGCCTGTACATTTCGTAATTCTGCTCCAGCTAATTTAAGGAATGAGAGCTGCGCGCTGTACGCAAAAGGTGAACTCACAATTCATCTGGAATAATGTTTTCTGGTTTAGGCCACTTGCCTAGTAATTTGTAATACTCTGCCTTTTTGCCTATTGCTTATTGCTTAGCTAATGTCTTCATTAAGCTGTGTTCAGAGATGCTGGAACCTTTTTTCTGAGCAATAGGTAATGTAACCTTTTATGTAGGTCTAACAAATTTGTTTTTCCCAGTATCTGTCGCTTTGTATTTATCATCACCAAATTCATCTGTGATCTTATCTCTCGGTTCTCAGTATCATGAAATCCTTTATGACTCTTGGCAGTCAGTTTTAGTTTAGTCTGCCTTGAATATTGACTGTGTGTGTGTGCTGCATGCAGCAGGGGTGGGAGGTAACAGCAAAAGTAATAGCAAAGTGCAGTGGACAGGTCTGTCTGCCAAGAAGTGAAGGGTCCCAGAGGACAAATTATCATCTGGCTTCTGAATGACACAAATGAAAGCAGCTGCCAACTGTTTTCATCAGTCTGGGCTTTGTCTCCCTCTACAGAACAAATGTCAGGTCATTATTTAAAGAGGAGCTCAGCGTGGGTAAATTTTCCAGAGTGCTGAATGAGCTGTCATTCTGGAGATTAGTTTTCTGGGATATCATATGGGTAGACAGGGGTGAATCGCAAATCCTGTGGGAGACCATTCCTCTGAACATAGCAATTGGATGTGTCTCTGAAGGATACAGTTAGGTTGGAAAACTGCAGTCTAGCATTCGGTCCCGGAGCCAGGCAGCAGTAGTGGGGCTGGAAATGCAGAGGCGATAAATGGAAGCGGAATGAAGCTGTTAAAGTACAGCGGTGCGTGATGGCATTTCTTACACTGAGGAAGGCAGCTTCTTGCAAGTGTAGAAGTCTATGGCTGTGTTTATGTATTCCAGCATCTTAAATCTGCCTACATTTGTGAAAATTTGAACCAGGCTGAGACTCTCTTGACTGCATGCTAAATAAAGAGGTTACCAGTACTTACGGTTCCTAATTTATAGGCAGTGGAATTAAAGTGACAAGTTATTTTAAACTTGTTGTCAGTTTCTGAAGGGAAACATTAATACACTCTATGCTTTTCTGCCATTGCCTGGGTTTCCCTGTTAGCTGGGAAGCTAAAGTGCTGTCTTTTCACTGCTGGAATGATTAGTTATTAGGTACAAGCAACATTTTTCATTCTATTCACTTCTGAGTGTTGCTGTTTCAAACTGATTTTTTTTCATAACTATGGATTTAATGAAGAACTAAAAACATTAATGTATCATTTAAGCTTCATTCATTGATGTAGTTGATATTTTACTGTAAAATGACCTGAATTATCTTTCTTAAATGAAAAGAGTAAGAATTAAGTTACTCAGGAGTTCTTCTGGAAGATTATGCCATTTATGACCACAATGTTACCTAGCTCAGTACATTATATAGGTAAATTATGGACTTTACTACAATTTCCCTTTCACTACTGCATAATATTTGATCCAAGCATTTATAAACTAGTAGATGGAATAAGTGAAAAAGATTAAGTACTGTGGAGTTTTGTTGGCATGAGGGAGAAGGAAAATAGAAACTGTCACATGTATCAAAAACATTAAATGTCTGAAGTTTGCTTTAAAGAAAAACTAAAACTAGGACAAATCAAACCAAATGCTGGCCTTTCTGATGCAGCTAATTTCCTGCATTTCCATGAGGAAATGCAGGAAATAAAATAAAATAAAACAGATAGCCAAATAAATGCAAAGCCGAGGAAGAAACGGCCAAATAAAACGTTTGAGAAGTTTTCACTTGAGCGGGCCTTTTCAAACCCAGCTGTTGCTGTTAGCGGCAGTGGTTCCCACTGAGCCATGCATAGCATAGCTACCTGCAGGTGCCTGCTTTCTGGCAGAGCGCAGCGTCTGAGGCTCGGCGGGTTCCGCAGCTCCTCCAAAGCCCCCCCGGCAGGGCGGGTGGGCGGCCGTGCTCCTCCAGCCCGGCGGAGGCGCTGGGAGCCCGGTGCCCCCCAGCTCCCCCG
>NW_009617801.1:0-24001 GCF_000690535.1 Cariama cristata
AAAAAAAAAAGGTGTTTTTTTTAAATCAGAGTTTACCTTAGTAAACTTTAAAGTATCCAATTCAATAAAATTAGGTCTAGCAAAAAGAAAATGTTAGCTATGTCCCAGCTGTCTCAGATGTAACATGATGTAAAAGCTATAATCATGAGTCAGAGCCTCGCTGTGCTAAGGACCGTATAAATGTAGATCCTTCAGAGAGAGCAGCTTTCATCAGGAGAAACCTCCTCTGAAAAAATTATCTCTACACCCCAGCATTTCCTAAATGATCTCAATTGTTATAACAGGACTGTAAATTTGGTGGGAGTACTGAGGGACACGTAAGGCAACACAAGCAGTCAGCTGCAGATAAACCTAAGAGGAAACCACATTGCCTGGCTCTTTGCTTTAAATCCTGGCTATCAAAACCTCTTTCATCAAGCAGAAATGACCTTAAGTTTAAATTAGAACCTCTCCACCTCTGAAGATACACTGTATTAAATTAATGCCAAACTCTCAGAGATGGTGCTAATTATAATTTAATTACTGCAGTGATAGAAATAGGAGATGAATGTATGTTTGCAACATGCAAGATGCATGTCTAGGAAGCTAATCACATTGAAAAAAATCTCTACACAAAAAGCTGCTCTGTATTCTCAGTATGCACAGGCAAAGAAGCAGTTGTTTTATATATATCTCTAATCCTAAAGCCCCTGAAAACATGCACCTTCTGAAAAACAGAAATCCTTAAGAAAATTAGCTCGCACTAAATGATTTAACATATATTTCTCTTCCCACTCAAACCTACAGGCTGAATTAAACAGCTTAAGAAAAACCCATGCAACAAGCACAACTTTAAAACCCACCAGCAAATGAAAAAAAAAAAAAAAAAAAATCGAGAGAAATGAATTTTTATGCTGAAGAACAAGCCAGCATATACTGGGAACAGGGAAAAAAAATAAAAAACACCACACCAGAAGGTAACTAGGACCTTCAGTAAAAAAAATTAAACAGTGTGTAGCCAACACAGGAGTGAGACTCTGAAACAGTGATCCAAGACAATCAGCATGGGCAAACAGCCTCACTAATTTAAAAATGGAGGAAATAAGTTTATGCCAGAGTTGCTTGTATTACTGGCAATGACCCATGGGTCAACAACCCTTGATGTTCTCTGCAATGCTGTATCAATACCCTATCACTACTTGCCAAACCTCAATCACGAAGTAACTCAAGCTAAAAGGGACCCCAGGAGGTCTCTAGTTCAGCCTCCTGCTCCTCCAGGGTTCCATCACCCTCAACGTGAAGATTTTTTTTCCTTCCTTCAAGTAGGAATTTCTCATTCTCCAGCCAGTATTTGTTGCTTCCCATCCTTCCACTGCATCTCTGAGAACAGCCTGGCTCTGTCCCCTCTACAGCTGCCATAACTGAAGACAGCAAGACGATCTCCCATGAGCTTTCTCTTCTTTCAGCTGAAGAAACCATTTTTCTACTTTCAGTACCAGTTTTCTGCTTACATCTTGCATTCTGCCTCCTTTATTTTTTTTGGTAGACTGCCAGCCAGCTTGTTCCACCATAGCAGTGTCCTCCTCGTACTGGGGAGCTCAAAATCGAACACAGCGCTCCAGACACAGTCTCACAAACACCAAGAAGCAGCAAACCCTTCCTCCCGGCCTGCTGCCGACGGTTTTGCCGATAGGACTCGGTGTGCAGTTGACGACTTTCACCACAAGAGCACACTGCTGGCCCACACTCCGCTTGCTGCCTGACAGGACTCTCGGGCCTTTCCCACAAAACCGCTTTCCAGTCAGCCAGCTTCCCGCCTGGGCTGCCGCAGGGCCCCGGTCTGCCCAGGGGCGGGAAGGGCTCCATTTGCCTTTGGATCTTACGGCGTTCCTGTCAGCCCGCTTCTCAGCGCGGGGAGGTCCATCTGAAGAGCAGCCCTGCCTTCCAGCCTACCGGCTGCTCCTCCCAGTTAGATGTTGCCCACAAACTAGCTGACAGGGTGTTCTGCCTTAATCGTCCCGTTCTGTCAGTAAGGCATACCATAGCATCAGCCCTAGTATTGACCTCTGAGAAATGCCACTAGTTACCACCTGCCAGGTGGACCTTGTACTGCCTGGCAGTCCAGTCAATCTTCCATCCACCTATCCAACCCACATCTCACCAGCCTGGCTGAAAGGGCACTACACAAACCACACAGAACGCCTTGCTAACATCGAGACCAACAACATCCACTGCTCTCCCCTGTTTTACAGAATCACTTATCACAAAAGGCAATCAGTCATGTGCAGTTCACACTTGGCAAATCCATCTCAGCCGTTCCTTAACCTCATCTTTGTCCTTTAATTTGCTTGGAAAGGGCTTCCAGGAGGATTTTCTCCATAGTCTTCCTGAAGACTGAGGTCAGGCAGGCCAGCCTGTAATTCCCTAGGTGCTCTCTTCTTACCTTTCTTGACACTGGGCATACTGTTTGTCCTTTTCCAGTCATCATGAAACTTCCCCAGTCACTATGATCTCTCCAAAATGAGAGAGGAGCCTCACAGTGACATCAGTCAACTACCTCGGCACCCTTGGAGGTGTCCCATCTGCTCCCATGAATATCTGAATGTCCAGTTTGCTGAAGTGCTCCCTGTCTTCTACTGTACATAATGCTTTATCTTAGTTTAAGTCAAAGTTTTACAAAATTTAAATTGAGGATTTAAACTATGAGTTGCGTCACTTGTAGATAGGTAGAATTTAAGGTCCTGGTTTATTTAGGTTAGTTTAATATAGTATCACCATAGCCTAAACACTGTTTAAACAGACAGAGCACCTCATGTCTTCTCATCTCATCCCTAGGTTCCCTTGGCATGCATCTGAGACTTTTGACAGAGATGTATCTTTTGTAGGCTTCATCCCACAATCTCTCTTTGTCAAAGATGAGGTTTCCTTCTAATCTTGGTTTACATATTCTTGCAAACATTGTAGTTTAAGTGTAAGATATTTCATCCCTGCTTTATACCTTGTACCTCCTTCTATATGTTGTCATCATTCAATTGGAATTTTTCTCCTCCTCCTGTCTTTTTCTACCTACTTTACTCCATCTTTTCACCTGTTCCTCTCACATGTCTATATCTCCCCTCCTCTTCAACTTTTCCTACCACACATCCCCCTGAAAACTCTGAAGATTTTCTCAGTGCTAGCCCAAAGCACTGTAAGGGATCTTTCTTCATCCAGCATCAAGAGGCTCTTTCTTCTTCCTTGCCACCAACAAGCAACAACACAGGATAAAAATTATCAGATCATCTATAAAAAAAAAAAAATCAGAGATCTTGCATGATCTTGAGCAAGGCACTCCCCTCTAAGTGTTTGACAGAGCTGAGTCTAGATTTCATGAGTAAATTCAGTGCTCAGACACTAGATAAACAGTGTAGTCCCAAGTGGAAGAACACAGATGACAGAATAAGGCTTGCCTGCTTAGCACTGCTTCTCCACAAAGCTTTTTCAACACCTTGCTCTCTAGTGCAAAAGGATGCCGGGAGATTTTCCAGTGACTCATGAAATATGGTTATCTTATCCGCATATGAAAAGCACTTTGCTGTCAGGGGGGTGTCTTATGGGGCTCCATCTGTCATGTCAGACAACATTATTTTAAAACACAGACGTGCTATCTGAGTCCAGTTTGACTGGAGCTCTTCTTACACTGCAGAAGAGGGAAAACAAGACACAAATAGGCTTCCTTTCCTGTCTCAGAGGAACAGGGAAGAATAACAAAGATGACTGCTAGGATCTCAAGAAATGGAGGAATTAAGTCAGTCAAAGGTAACAGTAGAAAGCTGGTGGTAGGAGAGTATCGTACCTTTTATGCAAAGTCATCACCTCAACTACCCAGCTACCGTGTTACTATCTCGGCAGGTTTGTTCAGTGACTACACTACTTGTAAGGAACTCTTGTGCTAGAACCCAAGAAAAGCTCTGAACCAGACCATCTATTAGGAGTCAGAGGGCATGGAAATGTAAGCACAGTGAGAGTTTAAGTAACCCAGTGACATTTTATCAAGAATTAAGTAACTACTCCTGAAGAGACTGTCTACCTCAGTCAACAGTACTCGTGACATTTCTTACTGCCCTAAATACAAGCAACCAACATGGACATATGAAGGGTATATAAGGCTGATGCTGCCCTCTCACTACAGCCCACAAAAGCTAAACCACCAGCAATCCCATGTATATGCTGCACTATGGCACCTGTTGAGGATAGCAGAGGCTGTCTAAGCTTGATAAGAAGTTGGATCATTTCTGCCTAGCATGTAGTTTCTTCAGTTTACTATAAAAACACAAATGATTTGAAAACAGAATTTGTTTAACATAAAATTAGAATCCCAGGCAATTTAATCCAGGTAGTGATCTTAAAAACTCAGACTATGAAACTGAAAATCCTTTCTTTGGCACCAGCAAACACATTAAAGAAAGAGAAGATAACTGCGGTAGAAAAGGCATGAAACATGATGAGAAGAGCAGACAAATCAGTAATGATGTAAAAAAATTAGAAGTTTACACAGCATCTTTGATTATATATACAAAGAGTACTTGGTTAGTAAAACTATCAGGCTCAAGTCAAGTAGTTTCAACCATCATTTTGTATACCAAAACATACTTTCCTAACAGAGTTAGGCAAAAGCAATGGTATGTTTTTAACTACTCATGAGTAACAGCCAAAGAGAGTCCAAAAAAAAAAAAAAAGCCTCAGAAGACAGTACAATCCAAATACACATCTTTTTTCTTTTAGGGTACCTTAACTAATAACCTGACAGCTGCAATACCTACCACTTTTTAAAGACGGGTTGTTTGCCTGCTGATTCTTTCCATCTTTCTCTTTTTTAATATTCTTTGAATCTAAAAGACAAGATTCCATTACATAATAAATGTAATATTCACATCATAATGACGTCCAGTATAACACAGAATACTTTCAAACAATACAGAATGTCTTGTTCCAAATATTGACTTTTATTCATTTCAGTGCATAACCAAAAGGTATTTGTAATATAAATTCAATCACTGCACTATTTGTCTTTCAAAATATATTGAAAAGCACAGCATGAAAAAGCAGAGCTTTTGATTACTTTATATGCCATTATCAGAATAAATATAATTGCAGAAAATGTAGTATTAGCTCCACAAAGAGCAACTCTGTCCTGATTTTTAACACCTTTACTCAACCTACACGCAATTTTGAAGTCCTCAAGGTCACTGAATATCTTTTTAAATCTTGTCTAGACCACCATGAACTGAGAAACAAGGAAAAAAAAACAAACAAAAAAAACCCCGAAGCCCACCCTAAAAGCATATTTCTGAGTCAAAGATTCCATTCTATATTTTAATTCTTGAATACTCAAATGCAAGCAGCTATCTCAGTGCAGGTGTCAGCTACTTAAAAAAAAAAATATTCAGAAGAATCTACCTTCTCTATCATTCACCTCTACACACATACAGAAAGGAGTCTGTTATATTTCATTTTTGCTGGATTTCAGCATGTATGAGAGACACAGGGGGACTGGGAGGCTAGAATGGAGAAGACTGAGGGAGTCACTTCCACTTGTTCCTTTTAGTCCTTAAAAGACGTTGGTTTGGTGACCTGCTTTTGACACTCATGGACTCAAGCACAATTCAAATATGACACTGAGTTGGCAACCAAACTGCAGGTATATTTTCAGATTTAAAAAGGTTATCAAGCTCTGCGTGACAGAATAACTCTGTCTGCAAACGCCTCAGCACTGGGAATGGGGCCACTCCTCTGGGAAGGCATGGGCCTCAGCTCACGCCTTGGGTCATCCTAGTTAGCCTGAACAGTGATGGGTGAAGGGATGGCTCACTTGTACCGAGAGGTTGTCTTGGTAGCCAATTCCTGTACTCGCTCGCACTTCAGTCTTTAGCTATTGACTGGCTTGCACTTGAAATAAAAACATTCTTAATCTAGAATAAGAAGTATTTGGTGATCAGAAACACTGGAGATATAGCGAGTTGTTCTGCAGCAAGGATTAAGCCCTCATAGTGTTTCTCTTCTGTGTTTTCTGTAAGTAAGGCTTTTGTTGAAACAGCAAGTACTGACGAGCAACGTGTGATGTTCATCATTTCCGTCTCAGTTCTTTCATTATTTATTGAGGAACTGCCATGTACAGCAGGAGTTGAATCACGACAACCTTCTGTCATCAGTCCCAAAATCCTCCCTGGTCGAACAGCGAGGAGGGGATAAGCCATCCACCCGCTCTGTGCTGGGTAGGCTCTGGTGCTTCTTTGGCCAGGGCACAGCACTGGCCAGGGCCCCTTCAGGGGTGGCCGGGCAGGGCCTCACCAGTCAGGGCCACCCCACCGCCCTGGCCAGGAGCTACTGGGGGGGAGGCACTGGGGTCAGCCCCAGCACTGGGTGCCCTCCCTGGGGACAAGTCGAGGCTGGGATGGGACATGGGCCCATGGGTGGGCCCAGTTCCGCAGGGCTGTGGGAAGCCGGAGACTGGCCCTGTCCTGGCATCACTGGGGCAGAGGCTCATGGCCCCCAGGGCTGATATGGGGTCCTGGGTCCCAGGCAGTGTGGGGAGAGGGCACAGGTGAGGTTGGTCAGGGCTGTTAAAGCCTACTAGTGTAGTCAGGGCCAAGATACCTTTCCAAGAATAACCCAGAGTCCACAGTCCTAGAAAGTATACCTACAGTTACATACCGTCTCAAAATATGCTGCAAAAATATTACCTGTTTTTTGTAAACCAGGTATGGGGAGTACCGCAGGTCCTTTGAAAAGGAAAGGAAATGCTATGTTTACTCCTTGACTTAGTCGTCTTTCTTGATTTACATGCTCTTTCTTTTGGAAAAAGTTTGCTTTGAAACATTTTCTACTTGATAGGTTCCCAAAGAAAAATCCTTATGGAGGTCAACTTCAGATGGGCCTGCTGAAATGCTTCCGGATTGTGCCCACAGAGCTCCAATGCTAGTACGTCCTCAGGAGCAGGGCTTTAACCCACGCCAGTCGACACGCTACGCCCTGACAACTACCACCAGTGGGAATCTGATGAAGGGATAGTGTTAAAACTAGTTCAGTAACAATGACAAGACATAAGGCTAACATTTGCCTTCTCCCTCCTACAGGTCAAAATATATTCCATCCAGTCTCTTCAGGAATGAGCTGAATCCAGCTAGTTTTCTACTGGGTGGTGACAATCACCAGCAGAGCTCTACAAGCTCACTTAGTCAGGCTTTCCCAAAAACAGTCATGAGACTGTTGCAGGCATCGGGCTGACAGCTTACAGGATAGATAACTTCCCAATCCACTCATTTCCAAAGAGGAAATCCAATAGAGTCCCACATAAGAGACTTATTGAAGAAGAGAATGAATAACTGTTTCCTGCGAACACCCAAATCTTGAAAGGACAGAGTCAAAGAGTATCTACCCAACAGTGCTGGAATTGAAACAAGATGACAGCCTTTCATGATGAGAAACATCAAGAACAGGTGAAAGAATGTGGAAAAACTGCAGCCTGGACACCAGATGAGTTCTTGCTGACAATCAGGACCCGAATTATTCCATGTACCAGTTAGGTTTAGTGCCCATCTCACAAATATCACAGCAAATATGAACGCTGAAATGGAACACTCTCAGCAGCACATTTTTCTTATCATCAGCCATTAGAAATCTATGAGAAGAAGAAGAAGAGATGATGACACTAATGAGGAGAAACAGATTCCTCAATAGTAGTTTAAACCTCTATTTCATTTGAGGTAGAGGCATCTTTATTCATAATAAACTCAAAGCACAGTCACTATCACTTGTTTTTGATGGCCAGAAATTTACTTTCTAAAATGCTAAAGTAAAACTCACCCAGCACATGCAGAGGCATCCAAAAATAAGCCTGAATAAAACCAAGATTGTTTTCAAAGGCTCCACTTGCTTTTATGCATTCCAACCTTCAATGCTGGGAAGAGCATTACAAAGCTGGAGTGTTTTGTCTAAGTAGATGGAAAGCTACTAGCAGCAAGAATTACTAACCTGTTTTCACATGAAATACCCTGTATCTACTACCACCTCAGAAAACTTTCCCTCAGTCTATACTTCACAGTTGCTATGATGCCTTGGTCTGGTGTACCTCTTCCAATGTCAGTAGTTAGGGTGGATAAGAATTTATGGTTTATTCTCAAAAGCAACATTAAAGAAAAAAAGATTTTATTAAAATCCAATTTTATAAATATTAAATACATGCTTTTTTTTGCTTTTCTTTTTTTTTTAAATGCATGCCAATCTACATTTGAAATTTTTATATCCTAAATTCTAGTAAATTTAGTTTCAAAAGATCACTGAAAACAAAATTCAGACATGGAAAACTGTTCTATCAAATCACCGGGCTGAAGAAGATGACTCCCTTGGCATATGACGCTTAGCTTGGTCAAACTTTGAGGTCAAACCTCAAAAATGAGGTTATCAAAGAGGGAAATACTTCTGCAGGTACAAAGAGTATTTTCTTATAATCTCCTTCACCTAGCCATGTTCAATGACTAATTTGTTGAAACCTGAAAAGTGGACTTGAAAATGGGAACTTTATTCATATATTAGAGACAGAAGAGACTTACTAGTTCTAGAGTCTTCAAGCTCGTGGTTACAAAAAAATAGGTCAGTTCATGACTAGAGGAAAATAGATAATGAACTAAAGTCCATTTTTAAAGAGACAAGTTTCAGTCTACTTTCCAATGTAAAACACAGTATGTTTTAGATCATTTTGTCAAAACAGGAACGAAAATGAAATGCTGCTGCTGTGGACTTAATCACATGCTACTCAGCTCTCTTTAAAAAAAAAAAAAACAAACAAAGAATGGGACACCATTTTCAAACAAAGTTTTAAAAATATACTAATACATGTAAGTATATAGAGTTTAAATATTCGCTATGTATATATACACATTTAGGGTATAATACCTACAGGCTAAATATTTACTTTCAAAACCCCATGAAAGACTCTTTTCTTCTAGGTAGCATGATTAGAATACAGCATATACTAAAGTTACAAAAGCAGCATACTCTATTGTTCACCAACTAACTGTTTTTCCACAGTGCACTTCATAAACTAAAGCTCTAGATACAAAACAAGATTAGAGTAAAATTATTTAACATAGAGCTTTCTGCTTACTGATTCAAAACTCCATGTGTTTACATTAGTCCCACCCTATCTGTAACCACAGAATTCTTCTGCTGATAAGATTACTCAACAGAAGACAGGCAAGAGCAACCGCATCTATCATGCAAGAAATTAGAGACAAGGAAGAAAAAAGACACAGCTATCTTGACTGACTTGTGAATGCCAAAAAAAAATAAATAAATATATACACACAATCAGAAAAGGCACCTTTAGAATATAAGGTCTGGTACAGACAACCCTGGTGACTAATGTATAGTTCCTCTTATAAACTCCCATGTTGAACCCCAGCTTCTTGTCTGAGATGCTTTAAAAATCCACAACACTTCTTTCTGAGCAGAGTTAACCTTTCAACAAACAAGATGGTTTCTTTGTCTGTGTGCTGGCAAGCATCACGTCTTTGGACAGTATTAGTTTTTACCACAGAATGGTGTGCTACGTGCGGAGGCATATATGTGTTAACTTCTAAGACGAGCTATTTGCTTCCTGTCCAATGTGGGGAAAAACGCAGTTCAGAGTCATGCTTTCAAGATTTCTGCAGCTATTTCTTAGCCACTTTAAAGTCTTCAACTCTGATGGGTGTTCAAAACATGGCAGGAGACCACTTTTCTCAAAGAAACCCCTTCTCTCTTCCTGATAGACATGAAATACCTCTGGGTGACAGAAACATTTGCGCTTCCCATGCCACGCAGTTACTTGCCTTCAGAGGAGGTTTACTAATCAAGGCCAGGACTTCACCATTGCTCAGGAAGGGGCCTTCTTCACTCCTTACCACGCAGGGTTGTGGGCACCTTTTAGCTACCCTTCACCAAGCCTTACTGCACACAGGTGAGGATTTCAAGAAAGAGTAAATACAAAATGCCTCCTTTCCCTTCTTTTTGTGCTTCCCTAGTGGGATTCTTATCTTATCTGCCTGGAACAAGGTGTCTCTTTTAGTATATTTAGACAACAGCCATGCAGAAAACCTACAAGAGAAGGGGACAGACTTCCTCCATAAACTCTTGGTGTAACAATGAAACGGATGACTCCTGCCATTACAGAAAAATCTATTATAGCAAAAGACAATTATTTACCAAGGGAGCGCACAAGCACATAAAGCAGCTTGGGCTAAAGGTGGAAAGCTCAAGAAAAGTACAGAAGTGTTAGCAGCCTTTTATGGGGGAGGACTACTCATCTGAAAGCTTTGAAAAGCAGCAGCAACCTGGTTTCAGACAGTGGGCCTTTCTCTCTTCACATTCTCTTTGTTTCACCAACCCAAACACTCTTGTTTCTTCTTAAGTCTCACTCTTTATTTTAGCACTGTACTCACAATTAACCTCTGCAGACATGACACGGCAAAAATCACACCTTCACAGTACACTCTGCATTTGTGGATTAATTTCTTTAAAACTGTTTATTTTATCTTCCAGAGACAGCTGCTAATGCCATTCTTTGTGATAAAATTTGATTCCTTGTACTACTCAGTTATCATCCTGCTAAATTATATGCAGTTACAGAATAAAGCACTACATTTAATATCACACCTAGACACATTCTCCAATTTTAGAGCAGTATAATGGCTTCGAGGCTGTCACAGGATAAAATTGCTTTGGTTGAACTTGTATAACTCCAGGATACACCAAATTTAGCACACTTACTCTAAAACAATGTGAAGTTTGAACTCACCTGTATTCAGTACCTATTATAAACTGTCTTCTTTAATCTAACAGTATAGTAATTTTCAAATGTTATCCCACCACCTTCAGAAAGATAATTTAGCAGGTTGCCTATTTTCTTTTCTCTTGGATAAAAGCTACCAGGCCTTACCTTTAGCTGCTGTTCTCCCCATGGTAACACTTCTGTGATCTCCCTTCTCACAATAAAAAGGCTGGAGTTGAAAGACCAGTTAATTCTTCCTTTCAGCACTACAGTTTCCTGTGGAGTAGTAATACAACAAGTCAGGGGGGGAGGTTGTTGTTGGGGTTTAGGTTTTCTTTTTTTGGAAAGGAGGATTTTATTGTATTGGTATACAATTATCTTGCTGGTTTAAAGTTGCAAACATTTAAAAAAAAAACGAGTAGAAGAACAGCGTGTAAACAATGGATATATCAGAGTAGCAAGGGTACAAAACCATTTAATTTAATTGTTTTAGACAATTCACTGTATAACGATTTGCATTTTCTGTGGATTTCTAATACAAAGAAAGATATAAAGTGTGCTTTATTCCTTTTGTCCCTAACAAATATGACTGAAAAATGGAAGAAAGACTTTTATACAAACCCCACTGGTCCTGCCTCACTTGCACAGAATTAAACAATCATCAATTTAAACAGTTTTGGGTAAAACACATTATCTTGCATAACTACACTGGAAGGTGGAACAAAACCCTGCTGTAAGAACTTTACACAAAGTCCTCACCAATACCCCTGCCCACTGCGACTTGTAACAGAGCACAGAGAACCTGTTAGGGAAACACTAACTGCAGATAAAAGCAGTGAGACACTTTCTTGTAACGTTTAGAAATTAGAAGGGCCAGATTAGTTAAACTACTGTAAAATAGCAAAACCAAACTTTATTTTTTGCATGTGTGTTATAGTGATTTTCTACTCCAGCATCTAGGTTTTTGAACTTTGACTGGGTTCAATTCAAGTCAAACTCATTTGAAGCTTTTTAGCCTCAAAGCATCAAAGCCAGAAAGTTTATTATGCTTTTCCATTAACTTTTCAAGTAATAATGGGTAAAAATACATTCAAAATTTCTGAATTGTCTTCTTTGATCATTTCCTTTCAAGGAACTCCCATGAGGTTAAAGTTGACATCATCAAAAGTTCAAGATTTTTTTTTCTTTAAATATGTGTATACTTTTGCCAAAGGTAACATTTTTAGGAGCTACACCTTTCCAGTGTTACATAAAAGGAATGATAGTTCAAAAGCAAGTAATCTATTTTGAATTTCTTGAATGTTATACTCACATGCTTAAAAAAAAAATAATTTACACACACATATTGCATATAACAAGAAAGGAGTCATACAGCTGAATATTTTCCTGAAACCATGACATTTCAGTGAAACTTCGAGGAACTTGCACAGTATGGTGATGGATTGCGTGATGAAAACTTTATACAGCGCAAGTCCCATGGCTAAAACGAATTAAATATGGTTTTAAAAATGCCAGTGACTAAAGAATTCATTTAGAGCGTGTGTGCTGTGTGTGAACATGCTGGACAGTTATTACAAAAACTCTCAAGATTGAGACTTGAAAGCAGTTATAAATAAAATTGAATACTATCATAAAATAAGCAGGTTTTGCTACACAATAGAATTCATAGCATAAGCGATCATCAGGATTAAGAAATGAAATCCTTTTAAGCCATCAAATAAATTTGAAATACTTGATGCTTTCGTAGACTCCCCCAAAAATTCAAAGCTTTTCCGCCTCAAGTAATAAATCATGAAAGGTGATGCAGAGTCAAAGTAACTGTTTT
This sequence comes from Cariama cristata, assembly GCF_000690535.1. Taxonomy (NCBI): domain Eukaryota; kingdom Metazoa; phylum Chordata; class Aves; order Cariamiformes; family Cariamidae; genus Cariama; species Cariama cristata. The sequence continues at coordinate 12,594 of NW_009617801.1, forward strand.
TACAGATTACTTTAAAACAGTGCATGGTTTTTATCTTTTTGTTCCAAGTACCAGATTGCACTTGGTGCAGTAATAAAGATTCCAACCCCGCAGTGATAGTCATCAAGTTTAGCACAACTGGAGTGTCTGTCAGAACATAAAAAGGATTCCAGCTTTTCATTAGCTTGTGTTCTACCAGATAGGCTATTTTACAGCATGCCCACCAGCCTGTTAAAAATCTAAGACATCTGAAAGTTCCGAGAGCACCGTTTGAAATGAGGCAAACCCAACTGCAGGAATACAATATATCACTGTTTCAAAGAGGTGCTACTTAAAACTTGGTTACACCTAAGTATTCAATTTAGAGCTACTATTAAATTAGCTTGTAGATACTGCTGTTTGTCACAGAAAACTTTCAAGAACGGTATTTCTGAGCCTCTACCAACTGCTACATTCTGCTGAATTATAGCAAATTGAAAACCAGTTACCTCCAAAGCAGAGCGAGGTCAGTCTGAAACCAAGTGTAACTTCTTTTGCAAGGGCAGACCTAGGAACAGCTCTCCATCACCTTGCGTAATTAAGCGGCAAACCATAAGCAAGGCAGTTATGTCCTTTGCTAACCAAGATATTGCACTCACCATCACCAGCCTGGCTCAACCCACAGCACACCCGCCACAGAGAAGAAAACCATCAGCAAATACAGGGGAGAAACCTCCAGGGATGTTTTGGCAAAATTACGCAGAAAGGACAGAGTTCAAGGCATTCTTGTACATGCACCTCGGTAAGTAAGCTGAGCAAGCGATACAGAACGCTGGGGTTAAGAAATTAATCTAGCAGCTTCTAGAAATGAAGGGAAAAAATGAAACAAAACAAGGTCGGGAATATACGAGCAAACACAGAAATGCAATGGTAAGGCTGAAGTGCAATGGTGTTAGCGTGCACAAAGCAGCAGAACGAAAACTAGAGTTACAAAGACCAAGCTAAGCATAGCGATTGTCAGTCATGGACAGAAAACGGCCAAAACCCACTGATTTAGAGAATGGCAGTACAGAATTCATATGGGACACCAGCGAAAAACTGTTTGCTGTAAGTTAAGGAAACTGAAAAAGCTGAGAAAAAAAATAATTCATGAACCTAGAATAACATTGGATTCATCATCAAAACATCTTCAATTTAAAGAGCCGTGGAGGATCTCCTCACTCATGAGCTATTATTTACATAATTTACATCTCAGTTCACCCTGTAAACTGAGTTTTATTCTTTTTCTGATTAGCATCCCTTACATCAGTTACTTTTTTAAAAATCAGATGGAAAGCATTCATCTGCCTTTAATTCCTTACTGAAGTTTTTATTGTTAATCCTCAAATCACTTCTACTAGCCACCTCCCACTGTGCGAGTTCTTTGTCAGAAAGGAGTATATTAGCAGACAAGCCCTCTCTGTGTTGCTACTACATATACTAGGTATCAGAAAACAGAACGGAAAACATTTTTCCTGTCTAACTTTGCTCTTGTCATTTTGAAAGAATTACTCAAAGGACACATATTGCTACATTTCAAAGAAGCTAGCATTCTACAGAAAATGTCAAAGTTATTCTCTGTTTTGCCTGCTACCATCTCCATTATCCTTCTCACTGTAAGCCAGGCACTCAAGCCAAATGTCCTGAAAAAAAATCATTCCTTTTTAGGGTTTCCCCATGCAAGTTGATCTTGACAGCATGCCCACTCATCAAAATACACAGCACAGAATTATGGAGATAAATATAACATTTAAAAGAAGCCTAAGTAAGCAGTAGATTGTGGGTTTAGTCCCCACCAAAAAGATTAAAGTTTTTCTGTCAATGACTCTGCATCTCATTCTCAGAGGTAAGACAGAGACACCAATTTTAGAGCCAGTTAGCTTTTTGACCCTCAACTGGTATAAATGCAGTAACTCAGACCTCATCGCTGCCGTCCTCAGGGGAGGAAGGGATAGTTATCAATGGGCAGTCTCCACTGGATAAGGACTGAGCCTATTCTTTCATACAGATACACAGCACAGAAGAGGAATCTAAGAAAACATCCACTCTAAAGCATCGATTAAGTTCTTCTTAGCTTGAAATACAGGCAGACATTTTTCAGGCTTAATCTGAACAAGGAGTCATACTTGGCCCTCTCTTCATTCTTTTTCTTCTAAAATGCTTCCAGATCAAATTACCATACACGACGGGGGGAAAGAAGCACGCAAAACCAGTTATAGACAGAGAACAGGCACAATGTAAGTACAGAAGCATTCCCCTCCAACTCTTTCATACGTACAAGTCCTGCAATTGCTTTCACCACCAGCATCCACGTGCTGTTAGCTTCAGAAACACAAGAGACACCAGTTACAACCGCTGGCTGGTATCACCACGCTCCCATCGCTGTTATCGCTCCTCGGCCTCCTTCTTGCTGTCTGTTAGAAAAGGAGCCGCATGGCCTCCTCCATGACCAACACACAGTCCGGCAGCCACCATTCCCAATCCAGCTTCCACGCACCAGCAACGTGTGCCTACAGGCACCAGTCGCTTCCCGAACAAGTGTGGCTTAACCGCATTCCTTCAAAGTTACCCTTCATGAATCCAGAATACCTTTTTTAAAACCTAATCATCTATTCATCTGTTATCTCTTAAATAAAAACCCTACTTCATATCACTTTCACAAGTCTTTAATGGCCTGAAAAGAGGCAAATAAAGAGAGTAAGACTTAAAAGGAGTATTTCTATAACATACAATACTTCAAAATTTCCAATACTTGAAAAATTACTTTCCAGCAAGTTACCCAGCATGCAGACTCATTTAGTATACTTCAAGATGGAACAGCATATACTTCCTTATTTCTGTAAAACAGATAACCAATTTACACCTTTCAGAGCATACTGTGGCATCATTAAAGAAAAGTAAGATCTCAAAGGCTAAAAGAAAAAAAACTTATATTTTATAAACTTCTGATACATTCATGTAACACAAGCTTTGTAGCCATAAAATCAGTATTATTAAGCATTAGACATATATGATTTCAAAACAAAATGTAAAGATCAGATCTTCTTTCATTTATGCACACAAATATATAATCAGTCGGTGTTCGGACAAGAAATTTGATCCAAGTTGGAATCCCTTTTGTTCACATTCTTTGTTAAAAAAAAAAAAAGAAAAAAAGATTCTTTCAAGGAAAGGAAATTAAACTTCCATGTTTTCATACAGCAGAACTTCTAATGAGCTGATATATCTGAACATCTTCTCTTCTAGGTGATAAAAACAGAGCTAGGAGAGACAGGTTTTTGTCAAACTTACGGGCTTTCAAAACAGCATGTATTAGCTAGCCATAGGTATTATTAAACATCTAAGTTTCAATGTTTTTTAAGTTGTTAAAGGAAGAGAGTGGGTACTTACTGCTTTACAAGTGTCATTTTGTAATGTCATGGGCCTTAATATCAAGAAGAAACTTTCTGCACTTGCAAAATTCCTCAGAAAGTCCCCAACAGCGTACTGCTCACTATTTATGAAGTGATTAGCATAAACAAACTTTTAAGCTGTCAGCAGTAAAATACTGCCTGTAAATGTTCGGCCCTCTCTCTCCAGGTAAGTTTATGATCCGCTTTAGCATATGAGCAACTGTAATTACAGTAAGTCATACATTTCAAGACTACAAAAATCTCTGTAAACTCTCAAAGCGTACTAAGTGTATTATTCAGTACAGAGCAAGGCATTGTGTATTTTAAAAAGCAACTCTAACAAGGTTTAGACCAAAGATTTGTCCCAAAAATTCCTGAAACAAGTACTTATAAATGAGAACAGCAGAAAAGTAAGGTCTCCAAATTAAACAGCACAGTTTGTATCAACAATTTATGTCACATATATTCAACATTTACTAATTTCACAGTAATTTTAAAAATTGAAGTTTAGGGCTCCTCTATGGCTACCAGTGAGAAAAAAAAAATAGCTTTTCTCTTCTTTCCCTCCCTCCCCATCCTGCTTTAAAAGTCAGAAGATGTGGGGTTGTAAAAACCTGAAAAAGGAAATGGTATGTGTGAAGTCAGCAGTTCAGCAAAGCGGCTGACGGGCCATTAACAGCTTTAGATATTCTTAAAATGCCAGTCTTCCCACATGAAAGGGTATTTTAATGTTATGTTCAAATAAATAAAAATACAGCTCGCAGCGCTTACATTTCTATCTTAAGTAAAACTGCCCATTTTAGTAGTTTACTAGTACATATTTACAGTAGCACAGGAATTTGACAAATTGTTTAAACGTTTTGGTGAATTCAGCTTACTGAAACCTCTGTGCTGTTTTCCACTTCCCCCTTCAAGCCTGGAGTACTCTTCCTGAAAACATTCATCATCATTATTCAACCTGGCTCTGTTCAGATACCTAACTCAAATTTCTTTCATAAAGCAATTTAATTAAATTACGCATCAAAAAAACCAACAAATTTGTATGATTAGCATTGGCTAAGAGCTACATACCTGCATGAAATTCTCTCTACACCCAGACACATCTCCTCTGCCTTCAGCTCTGCCTCCCTTGACACAGAAGACAGTTCTCCAACTATTTGTTCTGTGAGGCACCGAACATACTTTTAGCACAGTGTAAATACAGCAGGTAAGGGAGAAAAGAAATTGCTGTTGCAAACATCGTAAGAGATGCCCAGATGCTAGCAATCCCTACAGAGCTTTTCTGCGCTTGTCTTTGGCAGACAAGCAGCAATATCACCAGCTTTAACAGCAGCAGTCAGAGAGAGTATGGATACATAAGCGGACAAGGGGGAGAAAGACAAGCAGAGGAGGGATGGTGAAAAAGGCATTTTTACAGTCTTTTAGGCAACTTTGGCTTCTTCCCGTCTACATTGCCTCCAAATTTGAAAAGAACTGTGGAAGCTCAGTTCAGATATGATCTAACAGAGCTCTATCCACGTACCATGTAGCAAGCAAATCCACCTCTGTGGTCCAGATTTTTTATTCATCCAACAGAATATCTAGAGAAACACAAACACTTTTAGTCTGATGCAGAAATCTGTGGAAGTCCAATAGAGTGCACAACTTTTTTTTTTTTTCATTGAAGGCATGGAGAACAGTCTTGGAGAACAGATCCTATTTCTGCAGAGGATCAGTCTGCTGCCAGCCAGCACCCCAGGTGGAGTTGGCTTGTTTCAGAGCAACACACTTGCCTCCCCTTGCTTGTACTCAATGCCAGCAGAAACATACTTCTGTACCATCCTCTTCCAGTGCTTAAAGCATCTGTTTCACTCTCCCCACTTGAGAATCCAAACAACATAATGCTGGCGGGGACTCCTTGCCACTGCATGTTAACAAAGACAGAACTCACCGCATCTCTCTGTTGCTGCAACACACCGCTGACTTATGTAAGGGGACAACTACATTGGTCCCACGTACGGGCGTCTAATCAGGGCACAAAACGAAACCAACCAGAACTAAATAAACCCTTAAGCAATTTCCTGATAGTTCCCCCTTTCCAGAGGATGTTTCTGAAGAGAGAAAACCCCAGAGAGCTGCTTGCAGTCTCCAGGCATGCCCACATCCCTGCACTGGGCTCACCTGTGCTGCTGGTACCGATGGCTGTGCTGTTTCCCCAACTTCTTATTTCTTTAACTAAAAAGGAAAATCCTTATTTAATCCCCTTACACAAGGGAGGGAATTCAGATGCTGCCAAAAGTATTTGTCCATCTATTTGGACAAACGTTCATAAGCGCCATCCAGTGCTGCTAGACACTTCTGCGGCTAACCAAGCGCTGACAGGTCAGAAAAGCCAAGACACCTCCTAGGTGCTCGAAGGACTGGACAGCTGCAAATACTCAGCTGTAGTATTTGCTGCACTCTTCAAAAACGGAAGAGGACGAAAAAGCCAAAGCATCAGGAACATCCACAGCAAATCCATATCTCTCTTCCCCACTTACCGGGACAATTTTCCAATTATAAAAGAGCCAGGCGAAGCAGGCTGTAACGGGGCAACCTCCTCTACCTCTTCCTCTGCCCAGCTGCCCTTGGTTGTGGGTGGCTCCAGCCCAGGACAGAGGCAGAACATCTCCCTTTCTGCTGCTTCTGGAGACTACCTTTCTGGAGGCAATTCCCTCTCCCTCCTCCATCCAGAGCTTTCTCCAGTGCTCAGTGGTGTATATTCAAAGACCTAGGTAGCATTTTCCTATAAGAAACTGAAAAAACCCCCTATACTCCACGTACAAAGCTTTCCAGCTAATTGTAACACTGTTTATTTTGTGACCAAAACCAGTACATATCTTCTGACCTTTACAGAAAACCTCTGTCTGCCCCTTTGTAATACTCCAGTGCAGGAGACACATACAGGAGATTTGGTATGAGAAGTGCCATCAAACATGCTACGGCCCTTTTAATCTCTGAGCCCCTGACAGGCGATCATGACAATAAGGAGTTCCACCAAATTTAGCAGCTCTGATACCCTTTCACATTCCTCCATGTACAAGACCCACTTTTACAAACTGCAGTTTGTAAATGGGCTTTTAAAAGTGCCCTAAGAATTGCACTCCTTCCACTGAACCTTCCTGCATTAATCTCTGATAGATTCCATACAGTACATAAATAATGGTATGTGCTTCATTTTAGGTAGGCACCTCATTAAAATGGTGCTACCCTCTTGTAGGTTTTATAAACTTCAGATGCTTTCTGAACTAATGTATGCTAGAGAGGATGAAAGTCTCAACCTCGTCTCTGCCTTATGCTGAAAGGGATATCATATTACCTTGAAGAAGACAACAGACTTTGATTTCCATCAAAGAAGTCCACACCTTTCATGAAAAGACTGTATTCCCCTGGTATCTTAAATAGAATTTGACCTGATTTGTGAAGCTGAAGGTCTAGAGTCAAATTATTTAAATAGGAGATCAACCTTTAATGCAATGTCTTGCTTGGTTTTAGATGACAACATACAAATGGGGAGCTGCACAGAAAATATACCATTTATGGGTAAAAAAAAAAAAATAAGTCCAAAACACTGTTCATACTTAAGCTGCATATAGCATTATTCTAACAAATCCAAAAAAGAAAGAGTACTTCAGGAGTAGTTCGGACATAAGATACACAGACAGCATCTCCCATGTGGAGCAGAAAGGCTACCCCCCTGCTAAAACAAACGGAAGAGCACTAAAATTCTGTTAAAGGTTTTAGCATTTCAGAAAGACTGCAATATTAGGCTCTGCAAGTAATTCAGAAAGGCAGGAAGGGAGCACATGGAAGAACCATAATACGCACAGACTTAGTATTGCACCAGCTTGGATCCAAAATGATCAATCACCACCCATAAAGCAGGCGCCTTTGTTAAAGTCCAGAACTATGAACCAGTTTTGAATCTACACTGCTGAAATAAGACAGACATGTAACTTACCATCACAAAGAAGAACTGTATACTTCTTCAATTCATTCAGATCTAAGATAAGAAAATACTAGATTTTTGATCCTATTCCAAGGATGTAGAAACTAAAGCTGTTACTTTTTGTGACAGGGATCTTGGGAGAAAAGTTGCTAAGGGCAGGAGACAGTGTATCCCCTCTACTACAAATGGTCTAGTTGTATATACCTGTGCCCAACGTCCACTGTATACAAGAGAAAGTATCAGAGCAAGCCCCCAAAAAAGCGAGAAGGCAGCTTGCAAAGACAGTTGCTGCTTTCTGAATGGCTGTGATGCAGCTCCTGACTTTCCTCCAGACCTACGTCCTTGTTGACCAAGCAGAAAGACCAAGGAAGAGATATGAGTACCTCTGAGGGTCATCATCACCATTTATGCATTGGTTACTCTTTGTCTATACACTGCTGCAGATAAAAGGGGAGCCTGCTCACTGTTGGCTCAAGTACCTGAAGCCACCCCTCCACTCCTGCAAGCCCCCCTTGCCCATCCCAAAAGACAACAGACAGATATACTTGAAGACAGCACAGATACAGGATACAAGCTTTAGGCAACGTGAGGAGCTTACACATGCACCCACACATGGAATGAGCTGATCACTCACCAAATCATCTCTTGCTGCTCCCAGGAGCAAGAGCCAGCACTGCTGCTCCACGGGCAGCACTGCTGCAGGAGCCAGGGTAGCAGAAGCTGGGCACACACCCGCAGCCCTCATTGCCCATGCAGGACAAGTCAGCTGGCAGGTGCGTGAAGGTACAAAAATGGTACGCAGACAGAAATGTGTGCATAACAAAAAACACTACAACTCGCTTAAGGACTTAACTGTTTCACTTTTTAGAGGCTTTACCTCAAGCAGATGAATCATCTCTCCACTTAGACATCGTAAGTAAAGCTGTTCACACAGATCACATGTACCTCACCGTTATCAGTCATCGCTAAAACGCAAAAATAAACTTAACTGCATATAACTAATATTAAAGCTTCCTACCACTACATCAAGATATCATCAAATTATAGAACACTTGGACCTTAAAAGAAGTCTTCAAAGAAGCCATACACTCTCATATACCAAAACACAAATCACAGTAAAAAAGAATCATTCACCGAATCGTGTCAGCATGTTAACAAATACTCTGGGACTTCAGATTACATTGAGCCAAACTGCAAATCAGAATTATTTGCAAAAATACCAGGACTACTACATGTAATGAAAACACCTGTAACATTCCAACACAAATAATTTTCCATTTAACATTTCCGTTGCTTCATATTTACAAACTGCTCTATTAAGCCTCAACAACTTTATACGGGATCTTCTGGCTCTTCCCACATGCTAGAAAAATCTCGGAGTTCTGGGCCATTTATGTTGCATATCTTACACTTTAAAGAACACAAACGGTATATAGTCCTTTACACTTAAGATTTTAATCTCTGGAAGAAGCAATCAGCACTAAGGCTGGGTGCCTAAGGCTGTTTCTTTCAAATGGGAATGAACAGAACTTTAAATGCCCTGCAGATGCGGAGGTGAAGAAGTTGGTTAGCAGCCTCCTTGAAGCAGTGTCCCAGCCTCCTTAATTTGTTCTATATCTACACTTAGAAAATATTACAGTAGACTGTCAAATGTTATTTTCAAAGATTATCTTAAAACATGCAAGAATAACCATGTATTTCACCCATCCTTGTTTGACGTAGGTGTATCCAGACAAATAAGAAAGCCAGCTGCAATGTCCTAGGCCGCTAATGACAAATACTGTTTCCTGTTTGTGATGCTATTTAATATCAAGGGATAATTACCAAGGACTTGATTTCTCCCCACACATCCACTCCGTTATGGATCAACTGCAACAGTAAAGGCAGTAAACAGGGATCACTCACAGTTCACGATCCCATTGGAATAGTAAGAAAACAATGAGGCAAAATCATGAGAAAGTCATCCATGTACGAAGGGCAGAAGGAGCTATCTACGTTTGCTTCAGGCTTTTTCACATTCTCCTTTGTTAAGTAAAGCCGTGTCGTCATTTTATACACACAACTTTTAGGCAGATATTGGAACTAATACTTCCTGAGCACTACAAATTTCACACAGCAAAAACAAAGTTACACTTGCTTTTGTAACGGAAACACTCTCCAATGCCTCTTTTGAACTCCAGCAGCTATTCCAGAAAACAATGCCTCTGCCTTACGAGAGCACGGGTATCTGGATGCAGCGAGGACAGCCACAGTAAAGAAAAAAAAAAGGCATCTGCACATTCAAACTAGGAATGTACAAAATCTGAGGAAGTGTATTTCAGAGGACTGTCACTGCTTCTTCCCTAACCTCCCTACATCAAGATCAACACTTAACATAGGATGAAATTTTAAGAACAATCTAATTAGAAACAGTCATGTTTGCATATTTACACGGCTTCTAATTGGTGTGAAAGTAGTTCATACTTGCAGCTATAATACATAATCAAAAGCCAGCATTTGTTTTTGCTGAATCTGAACATTACTACAAAAAAATACGCAACACCAAGCAACCTGAAAGACATTACACAAATATTATACTACCTTATTACACAAATACTACTACCGATTTACTCCAAAAAGAAAACTAGATCATCAACTCCATCAACTGAGTCTCAAACAAAATCAGTAAACATGACTTTCATATTCAAGACCAGACCACATTAAAGTTAAAAGCCATACAAGTACTTCCAGGTCTCCACCTCAGTTTTACTATATACTCTTTCCTGCCGCCTCCCGTTTGCATTACTGTGAAACTTCCCATAAATAAAGTACCAACAGAAGTGTCTTCAATGAGCTTTTTCTTTACATTAATTCAAGTAATATCATCCTTAAGTAGTACTTACATTTTATGGCACCCTAAGGGAGAAAACCAGCTCCCCCTGCCCCCAAGCAGGCAGCCTGGTTGTATAGGGAATTTCCCCGGACACACTCCCTGCGAGCCCACTCACGTGGGCTGTGGGTTGCTGTGCTCTGAGCAGCTCTTGATGGTGGTCCTGGGGAGAACTGGTATGCCGCAATGAGTTCACTCCCCTATTTATTACCTAACGTCAATACAACAGCTTCAAACATAACTGTAACGCAGCAAATGCCTTCCTGCAGTTACTCTTCCCATCTGCACAAGTGCTGCGGTTGTTAGTGACGCCGAGTGACCGCCTCACCGACCGCTTTTCTCTGCCACTTCCAAAGAGTAAGGTGCAGTACGAAAGCTTTAAAAATCCAAAGGTTGATGACTGCTACTCTGAATAATAAAAAACTCATAACCAGTCAAACTTGAAGAGCTGTTTACAAGTCAGACACAGGACACTCTGAAAAGCTACTGTCATATCTACAAAGTCTACCCTTTTTAAGTTTTAAACACCAAGCCTACATTAGTTAGAATAAGCATGAGTCACAAGTGAGGTTTACATTATTAGAGCTCACTAAGATATCAGTATTTCACCTCTTCATTAAACCTTTTAGGCTTTGGAATTATTTTTGGCTATCTTGTATAGCCAAATCAGCGAGAAAGAGAAAATAACTGCAGGGAAAGGCTTCAGCTTTGAATTGCAATAAGTAACTAATTAGAGGCTTTTAAAAACACTTAAAGTGTCCCTCTACTCCTAAAGAATAACTGAGCATAAAATTTAACTTGAATATTAATTGAATTACTGCAGTCTGCTTTGCAGGTTGTCCCCGAAGCTAAAGACACTGATGATGCACAACACTGTAAGCACAGAACTTTTCATACTTTAACTACATTCTTTGGATCATCCCATATCTACGGAAAACACAATTCCCCATGCAAGATACTCCCTTTAAGTCGAAAGAAAAGGGACTTTCGAAAGAAAATACTCCCCTTTAAGAAAACGGGAACGACGCAGCAGCACATCGCAAGCCAACAAGTGCCCCCCAACCGCCCAGCCTCTCACCCCGCAGCCCTCCAGCAGCACCCCTAACCTCCTTACCAAACACGAGGGCACGCGTATCCAGTTTGTCAGGTTAACGACCGCTTCCCCGGAGCTCCCCAGCCTCAG
>NW_009617802.1:0-2377 GCF_000690535.1 Cariama cristata
TGCCTTGTGCTCAGTACTGCTGGCCTGCCTGTCCCCGCCGCCGGGCTCGTTAGCCAGCCACGTCAGGGCTAGCCCCGCTCTCTGGACGGTACCTCCCAGGCGCGAAACGTTTCCTGGGGTTGACCTGAAAGTGGAACAACTCTGGAGGATTTTCCTCCTGGTGCTGCTCCCATCCATACATGGCAGTTTCCCTCGCAGGTCTCTGTCCTTGGGCTCCATTTGTGCAGCCCTGCCCCAAACGCTGGGGATGGAAAGCAGCATGATCCTGCTGCAGCTGTCGTGGGGACAAACCCACGGGGGAGAAGGGGTGGGCTGGGGTGAGAGTGGGTGCTGTGGGAAGATAGCAGGGCTAAGTGGGCTCTAAGCAGCACCGGCTGGGGCTGTCCCTGGTGGAGGGGTCTTCCCGTCCCGGGATGTTTGAGGATGCCAGTGCCTGCTTTTCCAGGAAGGAGTGGGCAGAAGGAGGTGGACAGGAGCATGAGGAAGGGCAGCTGCCAGGCTTTGTGCTCCCTGGGGACACTTGGGGCTCCCAAGGGGCCGGGCTGGGCTTCCCCTCCCTCCCCTCCCCATTTTTTGTCAAGATTTGTGCTCTGACTTCATATTGCACTTAAGTGTACATTGGATAAGCTTTGTTTCCTGCCCTGCAAAGATAACACTGGCTTTCCTGAAACAGATGAACAGGAATCTTTTCTAGAGCTGAAAGCAGAAACTCCCTGGGTTTTGGCATTCAGATTTTCCTAGCTTGCTCCTGCCAGCATCTGACAGGACTCCGTGTCTGAAGTTTTCTTGGTAACTCTGTCAACTGCTGGTATCACAGAATGATATAGGTGGGAAGGGACCTTTGGAGGTCTCTAGACCAGTCTCCTGCTCCAAGGTCTTCCTCTAGTTGAGCTTCCAGTATCTCCAGGGATGGAGATCTCACAGCCTCTCTGGTCTCTGTTCCAGTATGTGAGCCATCTCATGCTAGTTTTTCTCTCTCATGTACCTAGTTGGAGTTCCTTAACATGTTCTAATGTGTGTCGATTGCCTCTTGTCCTATCACCATGCACCTCTAAGAAGAACCCAGCATTGTCCTCTCTGCACCCTCCTATTAGGTAGCTGAAGGCAGCAATTAGGATCCCAACAAGCCTTTGCTACTCCAGACTGAATAAACCCAGTTTCCCCAATATCTCCTCATGCATCCTATACTCCCAGGCTCTGGGTATGTTGGTGGCCTCCAGTTGATTTGCTTCTGTGTGTCAGCGACTTTTTTGATGTATGTATCTGGGACCCCAAACTGGACACAGTACTGCATATGGGGTCTCACCAGGGTGGAGCAGTTTTTGTGAGGCTCTACATTAACTTTGTTTGTCTCCTGGCTTTGCTTACCCTCTACTGGTTTTTTTTGATCATAAAATGCAAATTATTATTCCAGAAGCTTAAGACCCTCTCATTCCCTGTAGGTTGACATGAATACCATCTTTTTTTTTTTTTTTATGAGAATGATGTTTGAGATCTACAGACATTTCCTCAGAGGCAGAAAGAGTCCAGATGCTCCCTAGAAGCACCAAAGTGGTGCAAGCGCCTTTCTGAGCTGGGTTCCCCAGGCTGGACTGCCGTCAGAAGCCAGTGGTTCAACAAGGAGGAGCTCCTAATTTTAATGGAAAGGATGTCCTTTACAGAGGAAAGGATGTCCTTTATAGAGGAAAGGGAAATTCTGACTGTCCTGCCCCAAGGAGGCAGACCAATGTCTGCTTTCGTTGTGTGTTTAAGCTTTTATTTAGTTAATTAGAAGCCTCTTCTTTTATACCAAAATCTGGTTTTGTGGTTGGCACGAGAGAACTAATTGGGACATTATTTTCCTATAAATGAAACTGTTAGGCTTTCATGGGATAAAAATTGGCTTTTTTTTTGACCATTGCTCAGCTAGGTCACTGATCATCAGAGCTTTTCAGTTGTGTCTGTTTCAGAAGTAAAACATGGCTGCCAGAAAGGCTCAAGACAGCTACCTAAGAGCGTGTTTCTTGTCAAAAACCCTGAAGACTAACACTGCTGGTGTTGCATTTCTGTGGCCCTTCAGGAAGCACCCTCTATGTGTGTAGCAAGGGAATGAAAGACTATCTGGGAATCTTTGCGTTAAAGGTGCCTAAAACAAGAAAAGGCAAACCTGACATCACCGCAATTTGGGAGAGAAAGGAATGAGCTACCAGTACCACTGTCAAGGGACTGTCAGTAGGCACCAGAGTTCACGCTGACTTGAGAGGCCTTGGCAGAGCCCACATCCCTTTGAAAGTGGTTGCAAGACTTTCCAAAAGGTAAAGGCCAAGTCCTCTGATGCTTTGGGCTTATACTGGAAACCAAAGCGCTCCAAGCCCAAAAATGCAGCTGCTTCTGAAGT
>NW_009617803.1:0-3509 GCF_000690535.1 Cariama cristata
CCAGGTGCAGGACCTCGCACTTGGCCTTGGCTCAGCTCAGTTACAGAAGTATACTATCGCGACATGCTCAGTGCAGCCAACGGCTGGATCATTTCCCACCCTAAGATTCACAGAAAACATTTCTGAAAAAAAGATGAAGAGAGTGGGCATGAAGAAATAGGATGCAACCACAACAAACGACACTGAGACAGTGTGGTCTGATCATGAGGAGAAACCATTTAGCTTGTAACCAAAGAAGGGACAGCAAGGAAAAGAAAAAGTACAAGTTTCTCATGTTCGCCCTCAGGGATTTTGGGTGGAGACTCTGCAGCGGTCAGTATAGAGATGCTTACGTTTTATTTGCCTCCAAGACAAGGGAGAAGCCCTCTGCCATAGTGCTGCCTATCAAGGGCAGAATAGAGAATTGTTCTTGGTACAAGATGATAAACAGTACTTTGTACTAAAGGAGTGGAAAATCATAAACATAGGGCCTATTTTTAAGGCGTTTTTAAGGAGATTAAGCTAATAACAAACAAGCATAGACTGTAATAAAGAATAGAATTAGAAAATAAGTAGATAAATGTAATCTTTTTGGCAAACGTGGAAAGTTAAAGGGAGGTTGTGCCTCACAAGTCTACGAGATAGTGTTACAAATTGGGATGTGCCCTGGAAAGCTAATCCTACTAATTGAAGTGGAACACACTTTTAAATTCAGGTTTTTAAAATTATTGATCGGAATTGATATGCATCTGAGGCACTTTATTCATACAGAAGTCGTCATAGGATAGTTACTTAATTCCTTAGCATTTTTCTGGTCACAGCTTCTTCACATTATCCTTCTCGATTCGAAGTTTTGTTTTCTTGTCGTTTAAAAGCTTTATGGTTCTTGCCCTCACTTTGAATTTTACATCCTACAAAGTTAGCATTTACTGGTCTAACAGATAAATAGAGCAGTAAGGAGCGAGAAATGCAATACACTGCTACCTATGTAACTGCTGTCCAATGTCAAAGAATATCACTTAAATTTTGTTTGTATTTATTGCTCTTCTGACTAGTCAGAGATTTGCAAGTATAACTATGAAGCTGGTCTTTCTTTCACTTTCCTCAACATAGATACTAAGCCCAGGAACACTGCCTTCTCAGATATAAAACCCAATTAAGTCGCTTCTTTCAGACTAAATAAATATGAGAAGGTATTAATAGATGGGTATAGCCAATCTTAAGTTTTAGATGTTAAAAATGCAAGTTACTCTTGCATCAACTAATAACGCTAGTCTTATGTCAACACCACCAGTAATTTACAAAAAAAGTCTTATCCTAGTCATCATTCAAATGTATTTTCTACAGCAAATCTTTCACCAATAAAAGTGCCCAATTCTGACTAAATCTCAGTTTAATGCCTTGTTAAGAGTTTATTATTTTAAGTGCATGGGGAGTATTACAAATTCCCTGACAGAATTCTAGTACTACAGCCTAGACTGATTTTTATTGGTTTTCTTTCCTATTTTTGTTTTTAATATAGAGTTAATCCACAATAGTAAGATGATTCTTGTGTATTTCATCACTAAGAAGTTAAAAACTTTTCTTGTAAGACAAAGTTGTCCAGCTTTTCCTTCCTTATTCTTTCATGGCCACAACCGTCATAGATTTATATTAGTGATTACAGTATGATGGATGATATGTGTAACTGAGGAGTTCTACTACGCTGTTTATTAGCTGTGCTCAAATCCATGAAAAGGAGGAGTTTTTCCCCTGTACTGTTTTTGAAAGGGCAGCTATGTCTTTTAATATCACATTAACAGCTGTTTGAGAACGTGCCACCACTATTGATTCTCTCAAGTCATAAACAATTATAAAACTTGATGAAAATAACAAAAGCTTTTATCTCAAACCCATTTAAACACTCGTATTTTTATTTAACACCTGTAATGTATTACAAATGAGTTTGTATCTTTAAGCTGAACAAACATCTTCTTTAAAGATCGTGACAGTAGTAAAATATATTCTAGGAAATGCTTTAGAATCTTTTAAATCCTTAGAGAGTAGAAATGCGTAGTGGAAAAAAAACCCCAAATGACATGGGATAGGACGAGTGGTCATATCTTCCCTTTTGGTTACAACGCAACTTGGCTTGGCAGCTCAGAAGGTTTTCAAGTGTTGGCTGCTACCACCAAAGGGAGATCTTGAACTTTGCTGGGCCTCAACTTCTGCAGGGCATGAGGATCCCGCAAATTAAGACTTGGTGAGCATTGACAGCAATGGGGGCTGGAAATCTGGGGACCCTTAAGTGTTCTGCCATCATCTCAAGTAAGACTCTTCTCACTGCTCCACTCTCAGTCCTTACTCCACTTGCAGCAGAACAGGACCTTTTCTTCTCCTTAAACGGGCAGGCTTCAGCATCGCAGAGAGAAAAATACGTCTTATTTGGATTTCTACCATTTTGCCAGTTCAAGAAGTGGGCAA
This sequence comes from Cariama cristata, assembly GCF_000690535.1. Classification (NCBI taxonomy): domain Eukaryota; kingdom Metazoa; phylum Chordata; class Aves; order Cariamiformes; family Cariamidae; genus Cariama; species Cariama cristata. The sequence goes on from NW_009617803.1 coordinate 2,443, forward strand.
GGGGAGGGAGAAGAAATAGAACAAGAATTTAAGCATGGATGATCTGGAATTACGCTATATATAACTCAAAAGTTCAACTGAGCCATTCACATAGCACGTGACAGAGCCAGAGCTCGAGCTGACCTAGTGCGCTTAAGTCAGTTAGAAAGGGTGAAAAGGAAAAAAATACCCGTCCAGGGTAACAAGGCTACAAGAAATTTGAGTCTAAAGGCTCAGCAGTAGATGAGGTTTGGGTTGCTAGAGGACTCCCAATCAGTGCTTCAAAATTACTTATATTTCACATTACTGCTAGAAATAAACGCAGCAGTTCTGACCTAGTTTCTCATTGTGGCAAACAAAACAATTAAAATTGCAGTATAGTAAGTGATATCCCAGAAAAATGTAAGTAAGTGCGATACATCATACCATAGATGTGGGGATGTACTTAATTTTTGCTTTTGCAAAAATCTGGTTTCTTATGCAAGGCACTGCAGTTGTATGGGTAGCTAGTAAGCTGCAGTCAGAAAACGTAAAACCTTTTTTCTGCATCATTTAACTCTTCAGATATGGGCCAAGAACAGCTTTTTCATTTCAGTTAGATCTACTGCCTTGATTTATATAATACATGCCACTTCTGAATTTTAGATCTATTATCAATTACAAACAACTACTAAAATGGTGTGCTTTTTTGATTGCTACTAGTGAGTTACTTTATCTAGATCTGTTAAAAGCTGTCAATAGGTAACATTGTTCAATCAGAGGCAAATTACTGGACTCAAAGCAATAGCAGTAGGAATGAAGTGAAATGCCAGTCTTTGTTACACAGATTTGCAGAAGAGATGTTTTGAATTGCCTCTTCCAGCTTTAGACAGACATGCTCTTACTTACTAGCCTTCATCTCTATCTACCTTCTAATATCTATGAAAAAGGAACATTTACTTCAAAAATACCTATGTCTTCAGTATGTGATTTTTGTAGTTCTAATAACAGTTCATTCTATCTTTGCACAGTCCCAAATCTTGGTTCTGTGAAATCCTCCATGAGACATCAGGTAAAAAGAGAATCATAGAATCATTAAGGTTGGAAGA
>NW_009617804.1:0-768 GCF_000690535.1 Cariama cristata
AAATGGAGATTTATGACTGATTCGGAGAGTTTCCATTACTGGGAAACAGCTGGACAATTAATTAGATGGTAACTTTTCAAAACAGGCCCGCCTTGACCACAAATACTATAGTTGCATACTGTTTATATAAAATGCAGAAGGTATACCCAAATGATTTTTCCCACAGATAAGACTCCATGGGATATAATTTCCATACTACTGCTATAAAGGATATGGTTTGAAAGACTACTTTGATGATTGTTAAACACAGGCCCATCACAGCATGTAAAGATCTAGATTTTTGAAACAAACAAAATACCAGATACCATGAGCCCTTTATCCTCTTATAGAGTAAAGCTCCCAAAATGCTTTGTTATTATGTCCATTGCTTTTGAAACTGACCACCTCAACCATAAAAAGAGCTTGTGTATGTATTTATAACCTGTTATCTCTCTCTCACTGTCTTAAAACAAGATGAACAAGTTCTATTACTTTTTACAGTTCCACGATAACTTCGATGCTTAATTCTACCTTCTGCATACAATGGAAACTAATTGCTAAAGAATTGGTGATACTTAGAATCATAGAATCATTTGGGCTGGAAGGGACCTTTAGAGGTCATCTAGTCCAACTCCCCTGCAGTGAGCAGGGACATCTCCAACTAGATAAGGTTGCTCAGAGCCCCATCCAGCCTGACCTTGAATGCCTCCAGGGATGGGGCTTCCACCACCTCTCTGGGCAACCTGTTCCAGTGATTCAACACTCTCATTGTAAAAATTTTTTTCCTTA
>NW_009617805.1:0-6308 GCF_000690535.1 Cariama cristata
ATCTGCAAATTTACTAAGAGTGCCCTCAAACCGCTCGTCCAGATCATCTATAAAGATGTTAAACAGCACTGGCCCCAAAACTGAGCCCTGGGGAACACTGCTAGTGATCGGCTGCCAACTGGATTTAGCTCCGTGTAATCTTTGTAATAACAAAGCAACTAAAAATTAAAAACTTGTGTCCTGGTATAGGTATGTCCTGAGGTGGCAGGTGAGGCTTACTCTCAGGACTTGGCAGATTTCTCATTGCCAAATTTAAGGGATTGACCAAATCAACTGCTAAAGCAGGGTTTTTCAACCCTACACTGCTACTCAGAAAAATACAAATATTATGTACAGTCAATACTATGAAGATACCACATTAAAGAAAGTACAAAAGGAGGTAGTTTTGTATAATGCACTACATTTTTCTCACTACATTATAAGATTCATAAAATTAAAAACAAGGATAATTTTTCTAGTATCTAAGATGTAATTTAATAAGAAGGTAAAAAACACAGAAAGCAGACAACTAAGTGCCTAGATAGTAAAGGCTAAGCTTTTACCATTTTAGCATTTAACACACACTTTGGTGGCTTACACCTGAATAAAAGGCTGCATCTCATAAAAAATCCTTTACCACAAAAAAAAAACCACAGTGTATTGACATCGCGTCTGAAAAATATCATTACGTTACACTCCAAAAACTGTATTAAAAGAATGGTTGCAAAGACAGCTACTGGCCAGCTAGCAGCCTTCACTGAGACCCTGTATGCATGTAAATAATGAGATGGCTTTTACGTGCCTGGATTCAAGCTACTTCCCCCCAACACGCCTTACAGACTACAGTAAAAGCTGGACAGTACTAAAAAGTCAAGTCAAAGCCATAAAGTGAATAAGGTTGTTTACTGCAACCCTACTTTAGCGTTCTAAGTCACAATGCTAAAAGCAGCACACAAAAAAACCCCAACAACCAAACCCCAAAAAGGCCAAACAACCCAGAATATACAGTGTTAAGATTCTATAAATCAGAATTTCAAGTATAAGGGTAAAAAAAAAAAGTTAATGCCTAAGTGTTTAGTCATATTCTGCTAAACTTCTAGGTAACTGACAGTTAACTATTATTCCAAATATCAGGTAACACAAAACAGATTTCTTCAGTGTACATACACAATGAAGCTGTCATCTCCTACACAATTGGAATAGATTTTGTCTGAAGGCAAGAGAATGAAAGAGGTAATGGGATTTTTTTTTTTTGTCTGGTTATCTGTCTTTACCACTACCTTAAAAAAATGCATTTGGAATTCCCAAAGCATGCATTAATTCCTAGTCACTACATCGAGTCACTACATCTAATTCATCTGAATTAGAAACAGAAGTTTTTTTAATTGAAAATTAATTTTAATTGAAAAGCATTTAATACTTTAAAAATCAAATTATGCAATTCACTTTTCACTGTATGCAGTATTGAACATTTTTTTTCCAATCTGACAGCAATAAAATGCTAAAGCAAATCAATAATAAAAATAATGAAAGGGTAATATTTTTTGGCCCTAGTCTCCATTGCTGGAGGTTTTTAAGATGCAGTTGGACAGGGTCCTTCCCTTTCTGATAAAAGGCTAGACCAGATGGTATTTTAAGGTCCCTTTCAACCTGGGCTATTCTATGATTCCAAGAATCCTTGAAAAGTCATATAACGAACACTCCTCCTGTCTAATTTAGTACAATCTCCTACAACCCATTTAATCAACAAATCAAATAGGTTTAAAAAAAGTTCAAAACAAACTTCCATGAGATCCCAGCAGTCAGTGTATGACAGTTGCTTACTCTTTTCTTACTTACCAGTTTATCATTTTCACTGGGCATTTCAAACACACATCTCAATTTGGAGTCCATTAACTCATCAGGTTTTGCTTCTTTCCACTAAGACAACAATTAATACAGTTACTTAACATGCCAGACTCATGCAAACATCTGAACAGTTCATAAGCTTGCTCTTAGTACTTGCCTCCCATACAGCTGAATACTGTCCTTACCCTAGCTGCGATTCTCAGACTCGCTTCTGAACAATGTTTTTTTGTTCTCTTTGACTACTGTGATGTAAGCTAGAAACAGTTGGTTAAGTCTGGAAATGGAAATGAGTAAACTGCATGCAAGGATGGGTCCAGAGGTTTGTAGGGGATAGGGAGGGGACAATACAGCGGTTCCTTTAACGTGCAAAGAGGAACAAGTACCATCTGAGTCGGTCTAAGAACAAAGTTCTAGCCCTATCACTCCTTAGCAAATGTACTCCTTATGGCCCATCTTGGAAGCACCAATTTTAAACAAAGACTGAAAGACACCTTTAGTGACTCCCATTTAGTTCCAGGTTTTTAACCACTTGCGCCTTTTACTGCATAATACATTACAATTTGGGCCTAGAGAATTTTTCAAAGCTGTTTATAAAAACCATTTTGAATTCTAATGGTCACCAATGTATTTAAATTATTGTGAAACATGCTGGAATCTCTCTCCTCAACTGACAATTAATTTTCAAAGCATACACTTCATGTAGTTGTCTTAAATCTTTAGGCTCAGAGACTGATCTGAAGTTTCTGGCAACTTTTCCAACAACAGGTCCTCTCAAGTTACCTTAGAATTGCAGGTCTTACAGACTAGAATATCCAAGGCTTTTAATAACATCCATACTTTTTTTTTTTCTTTCTTTTCTTTTTCCAGTGGCATTAGTTGTAATTATTTTAGTTGTTGTAATTAGTAACTTATAACTACATTTACCAGTCTGTTTCTCAGTATTCTATACCTGAACACACCTTTCAAATAACTGCTTTCTGAGTATTTCTGAAGTGGATTTTTATATCCTCACCAAATAGTTACGCTTCACTTACCACACATAACCAAGAGCTATTAGAACATATTAAGAAAAAGTAAATCAGACCAACAAGGAAGAAAGATGTTAACTCTCTAGCTACACGTCTCGAAAGCTTAACAAAATCGAAAAGATTTTCCACTGTTTCCAGTGAAGAGGGATGCCACAGTAGTCCTTGCCTTCATATCAGAGCCTAAACCTGCAGAGGTCTAGATGATTTCAGTGATTTATAAAACCTCATCTTTATCCTTTGTTTCACCTTTACTCCTCTGCCTTCAGTGAACACTGACTGTACCTGTGTAAACTCAGGCATTCCTTCAAACAGTCTCTAGAGACAGAAGCATGTGCATCATTCCTCTCCACCTTAATATACATGCTTATGGGGGTCCACGTACACCCTAAAGCGCATGTTCTGACAGCTGAGGGCTTCCTTCCCATTGCTGCCAGTTGGTAACATCAGAAACAGGTGTCCTTACTTCTGAACTAATAAGCACAAACCTAAGTGTCTTCTTTCTGGATCTTTCATCAGACCAATCCTGCCTAAGAACTGACTCTACAATATGTTCTATTAAAACAGAAAATAAATCTGTCATTTGTGCTGTGTTTAGCCATTTGGTATCTTGTAGATATCTTAAGTCTTCCAAATGTTTTAATTCGTCATAATCTCATTCAACATTTCACAAACACTTTTCAGATCAAATGCACCCATTTCATACAGCTTCAGGCTTGTTATTTAAATACACTCATGATTCTCTCAAACACAATCTCTTTATCCCCTTCACATTAGCTGCATATAAGGTACAACACATCCATGTTTTAACATTGAACTGACCTTACCTTAGAGTCACTACTGTTTCCATTCAACCAGTTCACTAGGTGAGTTCTAAAAACTAAGATTATATTTAACATTAAAAATCCTGAATCATGTATGGAAGTTGTACTTGTTCAGAAAAAACCCAATTCTTCAAAAATACATTGCAAAAACATGATTTATTTACACTTAGGCCTGAACTTAGGGAAAAAAAATATCTAGATCTACAACAGTCATTTTACCCCATTTTTACTTACCACTGCCTCCATATCTGAAATATTTGGTGGTGCATAAGTTGTTTGTACCATAAACTTGTGTTTACTCTTCTCATTTGGGTCATAGTCAAAAGGCTGCAGCATTACTGTTCAAAAGAAAAAAATAAAGCATAAAACTCTGATCCTTCAGCCAATCACTGTAACAAGCATGCTGTCCACTTTAGATTTGCTTCTTGCTGAACAGACTCTGAAAGTTAAAATGCAAAGACAGTGTTGAAAATAAAGCAGATATACACTGTAGCAACAGGTACTGAGAGGAAAGACCTTGAAGTTCTTCAGAGTCTGGTGTAGCTGACATGATTATTTCTGTAATTACCATAGCTAAAAGACATCTCATATACAAGTACAGACAAACAGATCCTGTAGGACAGACAAAAAAATCCCAAGCAAACAGGACAGGACTTTCCTTTGGAATAAACACATTTTATGATTAAGTGAATGCAAAGTTAAAGAACTGCAGCACACATTATGATAGTTATTCGAGGGGTCAGGGGGGGTAGTGGGAAGAGAGAGAACCTATATTCGGTAGACCACCAAGCAGTGGGGCAAGCTCAATGGACTTCTAAAGGTAGATTAATCTAAGCTGGAAGCAAAACTACTAAAATACTTCATTCAAACTACAGTTATAATAGGAGTAAGGCTTCCCAGGCCTTTAATAATACATCTTTAAAACACTTTCAGATTGAGCTCTTTTTAAAAAAGATTTTGTAGTGATTAGTTATGAAGTAACTACACAACACACTTTACTCAGGTTTTAACATTCTTAACCAGAAGTCCAGTCTAACAGTTAACATTTGTCTAAAAGTACTCCAAAATCCAGGTACACTTTAATTCTATGGCAAGTTTTGGGCCTCCACAGCATTTTACCAGCCAAGAAAGAGGGATGGGATTCAAAATCAAATTCCCTGTAAAAGCAGCTTTAAATGAAACATTAGAATAAAACTCATAATACCTGCTCCTTGCATTTTATCTTACGTATTTTCTCACTGCACTTTCAGCTTTCAAATTACAGTAATGCAGATTTAAAAAAAAAAAAAACACAAGAAGAAAACCCACACCAACACCTTCTGGATGAAACCAGATGTTTTTGACACAATGTAGTTTGTGCTACAAGTAGCAGAGGTAGAGTAGGCAGTTCAGACTTTTTGAATGACAGCCTTTTACTGTACTTTCAGCTTTTCCAAAGCTGAAAACTCTGTTGGTCAAGAAGTGAAACTCATGTTTCTGAAGTTATTATTTTGAAGTGTCCACAACCTCAGTGAAAAAAAATTACACCACTGATGGTATTCATAGCCTTCATTATTTCTACAGCACTACAATACTTTTATATGAAAGCTTTAATTACAGAAGCACAGTACCTTCATCCACCCAAGTTGTATAAGGCCATCCAGGAGCAGACTGTATGTTTTTACACCACACAGCACTTGTCCAGGTCACCCTGGTATCACTATTTTGTGTGTGGTTTCTTTAGTTCAAAGGGACTGAAATAACATGACGGAGATTAGAATTTTTATAGGATATAGTTGCATAGCCAGGGGCATAATATAAGGGTCTGCAGAAATGCCTGAATTCACAGGGTTTGTTATTGGAGTGCTGGAGGACCACTGAAGCAGAGGTGTGGATGCACAATCAGCAGTCTACCTCCAACCATACTGTCTGGAGAGGACCCTGAAACAAACTATCCTGTTAGCCCCCAGGTCTCCTTTCAGAGATAATTAGTTGCTTTGCTCCAGAGGGGAGTACAGGACCACACAAATTATATGTAAATACATGTATGTGGGTACACTTGCAACTTCATCTACAAGAGGATGAGGACTCAGTGTGAACTGTAGAGATAAATTATTTGTCAGTGTACATACGCTTGGCTTCCAGAGAATGGGAACTGCAGTTCAGTATACCTTTATATAAAATTAAAAGAGAAGTTGAAGTAGTTTCAGACAAATATTTTCAAAAAAACCCATTAATTACCTTGATGGAGTCCTATCAACTATTTGTCCTTATTTATCCTATCTATTTATCTATTTTACAGCAATGAAAAAGCTACAGCAGAAATACTGATTTAGCTAGAAAAACACATTGTATGCTTTGAGCAACCTTCCCATATATTCTAAATCAATTCAGTCTGTAGGCTTCAATACTCCTACAGTTTTCAACAATTCAATTATATTTTCCACAATTTTGAATCTTCATTGGATGTATAGTTCAACATGCTTCCCTTCACACAGAGTAAATTCTTCATGGTAGAATTGAACTGCATTAGTTTATAAAATACTAAGTACAGTATCAAAATTACTAACTTGGCCTTCCCAAATTCACTAGTACCTATGGAAAAAAAGTTACTTTTAAATTTAACTACACTGCCACCTAACTTTAGGCTTTA
>NW_009617806.1:0-5000 GCF_000690535.1 Cariama cristata
GATTCTGTGTGATTCTGTGATTCTGTGATTCCCTTTCTCCTCTGCTTCCACCACCACTGCACGAGGAGAACCAGTGCAAGAAGTACACTCCTTCACTCTGTCCACATTTGGTAATTGATGATGAAAGGGTGTTTTTCACATCCACCACAAGATACCTGGAATATCTTTTGAAGAAACAAGGAATGAGCTAGGGTTGCTCTCATAATTCTTTTAGCTCAAACTCAGGGATAGGCATTGAGTTTGGCTATAATCCTTAAAGTGAAGGAACCATTTCATGCCTTTTCTTTTGGTGTAAGATGACATATACTTTCAAAAAATAAAAACGTAGACCAGGTTCCATTTCCCCTCCAATGAGGAACCAACCTGCCTGGTGGACAACAAGCAATGCAGCTCAGCTGTCACTGCTCTAGCTGCCACATTTTTTGAACTGATTTCGAAAGGATCTTTTTTGTCTTGAATCTGTTTGATAATTGAAATGTGAAAAACAAATTGTCTTTCTGGCCTTCTTTTCTATAACTCTTCAAAGGAGCCTGGAGTGCAGTATGGAGAGTGCCCACTGCACTGTATCCCAAGCAGCAATTAGCTCTGAGAAGGAACTGTAACCATGAAGTACACGTTTTAGAGCACTGAGGAATACAAATTTTTTTTTCTAAATTATTCTTTATTATGATGTAATTGCTCAAGTAATTTTGAATTTGCCTTAGCAGAAGCTGAGAAACCTTGAAGAGACTGCTGTACTGTGCATTGATTTTCTTCTATGAATTCATGTTGGGACAAATATTAGAACATGTTTAATACAAATACACATTTATTCAATGTATGTGTTCATATAAATACTCAAAAGTGTTCTCAAACTTTTGTGTTATAGACTGAAAAGGACTTGAAAGGATGCTTTGTGGAATATGTGCTCTTTTTTTCTCCACCAATCAAATGTTTTTGCACTACATTAATTTGCTTTTTTTTTTTTTAAATGAAGTTGGAAGTGGTATGTTATGACTTTTAAAGGTGACTCTTTGACAATGTAAGTACAGGACTGAGTGTAATTCAAACCTTGGGTACATTTTGCCTGAGTTATTTTATGACTTTAACTGTGGTGGCAGTGAAATGTCCCAGCTTTGTTGCAGACAGATTTTGTGACCTTGGTCAAACTGCTTAAACACTCTGAGTGAAATCCTACCCCCACTAAAGTCAAGAGGATTTTTGCCATTTATTTGAATGGGGCAGAGATATCACATTTGAATTCTGAATTGTTAATAGGAACAGGATAACATGTATCTAACTCTCACAGCTCTTGCGAAGCTAATTAATCAGCAGAGTACTTTGGGATCCTCAGAAGTATAATAGAAGCTGCAAGTACTATTATTTATTTGTCATGTAATTGGAAACCAGCAAGGTAAAAAGTCATTGATAAAAATCCATATCACAAGGTCATTTCTTTCAATGTTGCAAATCTCTTCTTCAATCAAGAGCTTTGTAACTGATGAAAAGTACAGCCTAATCATAACATTATCAAGTCAATTTAATTGGTGCTCTGGCAGCACATGAGATCATAATGAAGTCATTTTTGCTAGTTACAGGCTTAAAAATATTTTTATGGCACCCTTCATCCTAGTGGAAACTTTAAAGGCTTCCCAGACAGGATTAAGATTTTCTGCCTCTGTTGTACAACTGCCTTTGTGTGGCAGATACCAGCTGTTTTAATCGTGTCTAAAAAAATTTGTGGTAAGTATGATATTACTGTGTTTATACTTATCCTTTCTACCTATTACATGTTTTGCACCTTTAAAATTAATGTTCAGATACGCCAAGCTACAGAGGTAGCACTTTTGGATTAGGGGGGTTCTGATGTTTTCAAGGTTGAACACTGATGGTTGTCACTGTTGCTGAACCACAGTTTTTAAATACTCCCTGTGTCAGTGGAAATCCCATTCTTGCCAACTGAAATGTCTGCATGTTTTTGCACAACAGTCTGTTTCCTCTCAGCAGAAACTTAAAGCCGAAAAACTAAGGTGGGATTTATGGCATCCCAGTTGAAGGTCTGGAGTAGGTTTCTGTCAGCATGCCCTGTTACATTGAGTGGATTGCTTAATTTGCCATGGTGTAAGCTTCCATATTGCAACAGAGAGAAATAAATTCATTTATCTTTTCTTTGCCCCGGCTCTTTCCTAGACAGAATGCCTGAGAGCTGGTGTGCCAGTGTCAGGGTCCTCCTGCTCCTTGCACCTGCCATTGCTCCCCTCCCCATAGACCGGGGTGCTGTGACCACAAGTCCCCGTGGTGAGCTCCTGTCCCCCACCACCTGTCACTTGCCACGGCTCGTGGTCAGCAAAAAGCAGGCTGTGGCTCTCAGTTCTCCCTCGTCTTTTGCTCCTTCAGCAATTAAAAGCCCCTTTTAAAATGCAGCCTTCAGAATAAGCAGCAAATGCAAAGTGGCCAAAGTGCTGCATGTTATGGCTCAAGAAGTGATGGTGGTCATGAGGAAGAGAGCTTAAAATCAGCACCTTTCTCTCCTAGTTCTTCATTTCCATCTTCCTCCCTCCCTTATCCGTGGACTCCTCTTCATCATTAGGACAAGAGGAAACAGTCTCAAGTTGCGCCAGGGGAGGTTCAGGTTGGATGTTAGGAAGAACTTCTTCACTGTAAGAGTCATTAAGCATTGGAACGGGCTCCCCAGGGAGGTGGTGGAGTCACCATCCCTGGAGGTGTTCAAAAAGCATTTAGATGTGGCGCTTTGAGACATGGTTTAGCGGGTTTAGTGGGCATGGTGGCATTGGGTAAAAGGTTGGACTTGATGACCTTTGAGGCCTCTTCCAAGCATAACGATTCTATGATTCTGTGATCTTTGTCATTGCCCAATCTCCATAGCACGCTTTTAACCAGATGTGCCTCAATGTGTCTCCTGTACTGGCAAGCTGAAGTTTCTTTTCTACTTTGATGGGAAGTGGGAAACTGCAGCCTACTCCCCTAGCCAGGCTGTGGCACTCAGCAGTGTCCAAGCAAGGCTGCTTTCCACTGCAGGTTGCTCAGAGAAAGGTGAGAAAGTGTGACCGGCAAAGGAGACAAGCTCTGGTGGGAGTTTTACAGGAGCTTACGGGTGTTTTATCTTTATAGGCAAAACCTCATATGTAAAGAGGGGAAAATGCTACAAGAGCCCTGATAGATAAGGCCAAGGACTGAGATAGGAAATAAAGTAATGAAAGACAGACAACATTTTCTTCCCTTTTCCTCTGTTCAGCACCACAGCCACATCCTCACCCATGGTGAAGTCTATTATACCCCACTGGCAGCGTAAAGGGACACTAAAGTGAATGTTAAAGGTAGCTTTCCAGACTCAATGGTTTAAATGATCCTTACATGTAACACCTACAAAGCAATGGGTTTGGTGCTCGCTTTCATTGCCTTGTTCCCCAAGCACCAGTAACTCAGCAGTCTTGCTGTAGAAGTCCCCCACACCCGCCAGACTCTAGTTTAGCACAACCAATGCCTCAGGTTGTTCAGAAATACAAATAAAAGCAGGATTTCCAGCCCCTCTCTCCCCAAAAGCTGCCGGGCTCTCAGGAAGCAGAGGACATATCACCCCTCAAACTGGAATAGATCTTTGCTTTACATGTCCCTGGACAAGCTCAGAAAGGGTATGTAGTTGAAGAATTAATGCCCGCAGTGTATATAGTAAATACATTTATTTCCAGTTGCAATATATGCCTTTAAAAGTCTTTAATACTTCTAACTTGGACTTTTTTGATATTTAGTCTTTGAATATTGAATATTATGATGAGTACATATGAATTTCATCTGAAGGCACTCTAAATGACCTGTGTGTGTTTGTAGGGAACTGCATCTCCAGCGCTCCCAAAGGCCCCCAGCTGCTACCCTGGGTGCCTGCAACTGCTGCCTATGCTTTTGACAACTCTTTCACTGCCCCTTGTTCTTTGCAATGATAAATTTAACCTAATTTTACTCCTAAGCTTATTTAAGGTAGAGCTCATTGTGCCATAATACATATAACCCGGGATAAAATCAGGTGTCATCTAAAGTTTAGGCTTTAGATTAGCAACTTCCTATCTTCAAATCTGAGTTTGATCCTCTTAAAAGCTTCATTTTGATGACATACTACCCCAGTGAAGTTTGTGATAAGTTTCGGTTTTCTTTTTACTTCCACCCACCTCACAGGTAATAGGTTTAGCTTGTAGGTAACCTGTGGAGGAAGTACCAAATTCATTCTAGATACAGCTTGAGAAGTTATGGTCCTCGCTGGCTGATCTGGGCGAGGTGAGACACGGTGCTGTGCTTTAAGTGTCTTTGGGAATGAACTGAAAGTCTGGTCATTTATGCACAGGAAAGAAAAACATAAATTTAGATCTTCTTAGTTCTGGGTAAAACAACTAAGTACATTGTGATTTCCCCACATTTTCAGTTATTCAGATGTATTTCTTTTCAAACTTTGTTTGCTGTGGGATTTAATCATAACTGCTCAAAAATTGAGTGTTCAGTTTTCATTGGTCTGGTAGTCACTTGATATTTTTCCAAGCATTCCAAAAAGGGATGCGTAAGAACTGTTAGTACAAATATTGGCAATTAATTTGCTGTTTTAATATTTGCACCAGTAAACAGAGTTCCTCAAGTTTCTGCAGCTTTCTAATCGTAAAGGGGTGGGAGGATGATTTAAGTGGCCTGCCTTACAAATTTGAGGAAATAGCATGAAAATATTTGAACAGTACTCACTTTATCCTGCTTGGTAGCCACTTACAGAACTTTATAGAGGATGACAATATTAGCCAACAGTCAAGACAATGGTCTGAGAAAAAACCCTTTTTACTTCAGACAAAGAGATGGAAAGAGCATTGTGTAGGGGAGTGAAATTTCAGGGCAGCAGCTCCGCTGAGGGCTTGTTAAATCTTTCATTTGGGCCGTTCACCTGCTGCTTATAAGCAATGAAAATGGTAGACAGCAGATGTGAAGGCTAGGAGGGGCTATAATGACATGAAAAACAAGTTGGGTGA
>NW_009617807.1:0-13899 GCF_000690535.1 Cariama cristata
AAGCCTTAACAATGTCTCTGTATTCTTCAATTCAGTCCTCCTGAAACAAACAGAGGTGCTCAGTGTATTGGCTGCAGGTGTCAAAACCCTGTGCCCAATAAATAATCTATTGAGTTAGAGGAAGGGATGATATTCATGAAAGATGTTGTAGCAAAATATGATTGTCCTATTTCTTCATATGCTGGATATTCACAAAACAGAATATAAAAAAGTCACAGAATAATGTAACTACACCTTATCTCAAATAATTCATCTTATGAAAGAGCTGCATGATTAGTCTAACTTACATCATCAATCGATACAGAATATGGAAAAAGGAAAAAAAATAGAATAAAGACTACTGTTTTTTAATCACACGGAAATTACTTCTCAAACTTGCCATATGCAGAGTAAACAAACAAAAGTGTAGCCATCAAGGCCCAGCCAGGAATTATGCACAGAAATGTGAGAGGGATCTTCACTGGTTCTCCTGTGCCTCTATGGTAAGCTGCTCCTTACAAGTCGTTCTTATTCCTTTCCTGCTATTTTACTTCCAAAAGTTTTCTGGATCTGGCTACATAATTCAAATGCATTATCAGCTAAGACAAGAAAGACAAGAAGGAGAAAGGCTCAGTTTCAGTAGCCATGATGCATACCTGTATTTTAGAAATGCTAGTGGACATAATACTCTTGATGAATTATGCATCACATAAGACTTATCTATAATTTAACAGCTACTGTTCATTGCATATCTTTTATTTTAGATTTCACCCAAGTGTTAAATAAAGGCTAGGGTGTCTGCTTCTGATTTGGTTCCTTATATGTCCTTGAGTGAGTCTATCTTGTAGACTCAGTTACCTTCGTTATCCTTGAGGATAAAATTACCAAAGAAACAACTCTGACTTCACACATGGAAAGAGCCAATCATGGGTATTCTGTTCAAAGTAAAACCTTACTGTTACATGACCATTTATTTAGCTCTTCCTTACCTAGAAGCATTTACCACCTTAATTCTGGCTGCTTACTTCCTGGGTATTTCAAGTGACTGTGACTTTGAAACACATGATGAGATGTGTTAGGCTGTCTGTTGACAGCTAAGATTCAGTGAATAAACAAGTCTGTAATAGGAATAAGGAGTGCTGGTGAAAACTGAAATGAAAAAATACGCTGTTTCCCATGGTGAACACACTTTGCATGTCGTCACTAATGAAAATGCAATCAAACTTTCTTAAAGCTTATTTGCACCCATACACACGGTTGTACACAAATATTTTAGACAGGTACAGTCAAATTAAAATTCACAGCTGATTGCTGCAATTGATTTGACTATAATCTTTTAGGTCTTATTTATTCACCCACTACCTTGTAATCAATACTACACAGTGCAGTTTCTCAGCGCAGACAAGCCTGTGGTGATTTGCAGCCTTGAGCATGTTTATGCATAAATGTATACATTATCAATGTGCAATGATACATTGCATTCTCCCACATGCAAAATTCTTTGAACCTTTCTGTTCCTTTTAGCATCAACATATTTGCATCATCTTCAGTATAGGAGGAATTTTTGTTCCAAGGAAGATTTCACACTGGAGAAGGAAAGCAGGATGCTAGCCTGCTTAAAGAAAATGTGCGTTAGTCAATCAAGAAAAAGAACATCTGCTTTTTTTTTGTGTATAAACTTAACTACTGGAGTATGCACAGGCTGCCAAAAAATTCTGGCTGCTTGTGATATCAGCAAGCCATGCACTGCTTATACTGTTCTGTCAATATATATGTATACTGTGGATTTCAAAAGCACACAACTGAGGGAACACACTTAAATACTGTGTTAGCGTGCCATGCTGTGCTGCCTATGTCTATCTGCTGCATATGTTGGTCTAGCTGTTTTAAGACTGCCACAAAAATATGTACAAATATGTACAAAAATATGTACAAATAAACAAGAGAATAAACCAGATTTTGTCCATTCAGGTGAAAAAGGTCAAGTATACTGCTGCTTCATTGAAAAATTAAGAGGATAACTTCCAAAAGTTCATGTGAAATAACGTAAACAGAAGGTCACTTTGGCGTTAGGGACCTGCTATTTTGTATCCGCATGATTGTACGGTTCCTTCCCGCTGGAAGTTTAAATTTGACCCTTTCAGTTTCAGATAACAGCCCACATGTTAAGGCAGAGATCACTTAGTAGAATATAAATGAGATCTGGACAGCCAGTTCCATAATTCCGCAGTGATTACCCATTGCTGATCATCACTTCTGAGGTTGGATGGCAGGACGATCACTGGCAAGGTGGAGACTGTGAAGTTCTGAGTTTGTCAGCTCCTCTTTCCTGCTGTTGACGTGAAACCAGAGATACTGACTTGCCCTTCCTTATTTGCAAGCCTCAATGTGTAGTATGGACGTGTATACTGAGCCCCTGTAGTTTACTTACTGGCTTCAGTTTTAAGTTTGTTAAATACAGATAACGGGGCATTAGCTGCAACAATCTAAACACAGAACTCAAAACACACCTTAAAAGGTCTGTGAAGTTCAGCAGTCTGCTTTTCTGTATGATCAACATGCCACAAATTGGCTTGGTATTTTCCCAGAGTTACCCAAGTGTTTTCTTCAATTTCGCCTCTATTTCAAAAGCAAACCAAGATGTGTCCAAGGGTGTTCCAAGGCTTTTTCTTATATGGTCATGAATAACATCTTTTCCATACTAATGACACTGGTGAGAAGCTGTTTCTAACCTTTTCCCCAGCTAAACATACTTGCTGGTATGTTAAATTTTAAGAATGGAACTGAAACTCCATTGAGGCAGCAAAGCTTTTCCCTGCTGAGTTCAGCAGTGAAGAGATGGCAAGAAACTATACAACAATCACATCAGTGTAGATCAATGTAAGGACGTGCATCTTGGGAGAAGTCATCCACACCCAGAATAAAGAATTCACAACTGATGGCTGCGACTGAGAAAGGAGAGCCTTGACACAGACTACTAGGCTAGATGGACCGCTGCTCTGGTCCAGCACGGCATTTCTCATGTTCCCAAGTCTTCCTGAAATGAGGGAAAGTGTTTCCATGCAAAATTTAAAATGCCATCACATTCCAATGATCTTCTGAAATATTTTTAGTAAGTAGATGCCAGAAGTAAATTAATGCAATTTTCCCCTATAGAATAGAGGCAAATAGTCATTCATAGCAGCAATGAGACTATGAAGGTAGATTTGAGAATAAGCGCAGACCTGGCATTTCATAAAGGAGATTAATGGATATATGCAGAGAGAACTGCCTATTGCCATTATTACATATCTTTACATATGATTTTACAAATCAACACCAGTTTGAATGTTACTGTTTTTTTCACTAGCATAGGATTACATCAGATTTAACATAACATAGCTGCAATGTGTCACACCAGCTACCACAACTAATCTGGAAGTAGAACACAAAATAGATGACTTTTTAAATGTGACCTTCCTATACTGACTGTTAAATGTCATTTTACATGTAAGGAACATGCAATCTGTTTTTTCTGTGTAGATATGTTCTAAAATGATGAAGCAAAAATTGGAATAAAGCAAATTAATCAAGAAAACTTTCCATTGTTTCTGTTCTGCAAAGATGTTGGAATTACTCCAAGTAGTCCCTTTTTCAGAGAAAATTATATCATACATTTCCAGAGCAGAAATGTATTAATTCCTTCTTTTAAGACAAAAGCATCCCCTGCATGCTAAGAGAAGATTACGATTTTAGACAAAGACAGTATTCAAATTGACAATAGAGATAAAAAAAATCCGACCTAGAAATCTATCTTCTGCAATGTTCATCTTTCACAAGAGGCCTACAGATGTTATATCACGGAAGGATAAACTGGTTATGACTTTACTCAAAGGACAACTGGCCTTTGATGGCTTGGAATTTGGAATGGAAACAACAGCTAAGAAAGAATTTCACACTGTGAGATTCTGCTACTGCAAGTAACTAGCTACAAATACTGAAACAAGTTGTCATGACTATAAAATGCTCTGAAGCACCATTTTGCTCTGTAATATAGTAAAGCTTTCTATCTTTTATAAGAAATTTTAACTATTGTTCTCTTAATCACATTTAATTAGTCAAAGATTTTTTGAAAACCTCACTGTATGCGTTTGTCAGTGAATTAAGTATTCCTTTGAATAATGCTGTATAAAAATGAAAGTAATGAATTCAACTTTTTCAGCAATCAGATACACAATGAAAGTTGCTGGTGTGTTCCATAGAGTGAATCATTAATTGTTTTTACCAAACATAGATTTGGAACACACCCTTTGGGATTTTTCTTATGCAGCCTACATATTTGATTACATCTGCCATAATTAATTATACAAGCAAATAGAACCATTTAACAAGTTGAGAATGTGGGTATACATAGCACAAATAGTTCCTCTGAATCCTTAATGATACGGACTTTCAAGTTCAGGGTTGGAGCCAGAAGTCTTTCCACCAAGTTTAGTGTCCGGAACAGATCCAGAACGTGTAACCTCTCTAAGCCAAAGAACAGTATGAGTGAGTCTTACTAGCATTGCAGCAATGCAGCAGAACGCAGACTCTGCTGAATTCAGGAACCTGGCTTATCTCATGTCATCAAGACATGAGACCTCATATCATCAAGACTGCTGAAAGCACTAGACATTGTCTTCTCAGTTTCCAGCCAGGAGCGCTACTGGCATACTCTTTAAACAGTTTGTGAAAGCAAGTAGCATATTTTTTCATTCCTCTCCAGAAAAAAACGGAAGTGAGCCAGCTGAAACCACGAAAGCCAGAAACACACAAGAGGCAGCCACCACCCTGCACTGGTGAGGAGATGAACAGGCCAACTCACGCTGTCATGTCTTAATGGAAATCTAAGGCTAAACAAAAGGGTTGTGCCAGCCCTGCTGACACATTAATTCCAGTCACCATCCGACGACAGCAGCCCCAAGTATGTAAGTGACCAGGAAAGGCTATGGAAATACCAGCTAACCACGTTTTGATAAGCATTCATAGCCAACACAGCTGGGCTCAACTGTACTGTTTAACTTATCTGCCAAAAGCCTGATGTTATTTAGTGCATCCTTCACTACGGACAGGCTTTAACTGTTCTTGATTTTCCTCCTCCTGACGTTCTCGCTTACTTTTTTCCCGGCACTGTGCTAGCCCTTCTCAAATGTACTTCCTCCTCTGTCCTCCAAACAGCATTACCAAAATACTGGTAAAACATCTATTTCGTCTGTTTTAATCAGTTAGATTATTCCCACTTGTGCTCTTTTTGTGCACAAGTCAATATTAGAGAGACACATTGCTTCTCTTGTAGAGGACAAGTTTTAAATGGGCTTCTCATGGGTTTCCATACCTGAAAACTCATTAAAAAGTAATCCAATGGGAAGACATCGAGGAGCACATGATGTGCAGTTACAGCAGAATTTCAAGTGTTGGGCTGCAAAATATATTAGTTAAAGGCACCTACCACATGACAACACCTCAAGTCAAGTATTTCTGAACAGAAAGCAGATAAATAACCTCCTAAGAAGAAAAGTTCTGGAAGGATATTCCTCTGAAGACACAGGCTCTTGACTCATTAGTTTAAAGGTTAGTAATCTGCCCTAGCAGAGCTGGGTGTCTCTGGTCCTGACCTGCAAAGCTCATGTCTCAGGCATCTCATATGCTGCTGTTTATCCCACTGAGATCAGTAGGCAGACCACCACAAATTTTTTGTGAAAATTTGAAGTAGAGTTTCCTGTTGGGAGGTAGTCCTTATATGTCATACATAAGTCCATACTTCAGACATTAAGAGCATTTTTTGGAGGAGGTAATCTTGTGTGTATATGTGAACATCACTGTTTTGAAGACTGTACTTCTGAAAGAGAAGCCCAGAAATGTCCTTCCACTAGAAAACATGCTATTTTTCAAGTGACATACTTTCTTATCAGTAAGTTGTCTCTCCTTTGATGGAAAAACCCTCTGTAATTGCAGAGAAGGTTGAAGGAATATTAACTTTAATTCCTTTTCCTTGACCAAATTGTGCATCAAATATACCATTTTGGTCTTGTTTGTAACAGCAAAAAGAGAGAGAGAGTTGTATTCCTTGAAAATTTTCCAGAAATCTCATTCCTTATTAAAGTGCTTCAGCTCAGATAAATGATCAATGAATAGAACATCCAAGAACTACAGATATAAAGAACTAGTCAAATGGTGCATTGCAAATAAATAAATGCAAACATTCATACTTTGCAAATGATACACCATCTTGTGTGTTGTTATTATTTGAGCAGCTCTAATAAGAGGAACAGAAATGATGAACACTTACTTTCCAAAACTTTCCTTTTTAAGTAATGTGAAATAAGAGCACTCCAAATTAGGCTAATTAGGTTGAGCATCTCTTACAGAAATTCTTCTCTAAGAACAAAAACACACCACAGGACATCCAGGACCATGAAATTACATGAGGGTGGTTGGTGTAGCTGCAGGTGTGAATGCACTTTGACCATGGTGAGTCTCCTAGAAAGGAACTTGCATGTGATTTAAAGACAAAAAATTCAAATAATGCCATTTTATCATCCTATTGAGGTTATTGGAACAATAGGAGGAAGTTAAATCATGAATTTCAGTCCCACACTGGTTTGTATGCGACCCCATTTCTTACTTGTCTTCTGGCATTTGTGGGGATGTTCAAGGAATTTTCTTATAGATAGTGCTGTGAGGATGAGTCACTTAATGCATGCAAAGAGCATTCACATATTATAACTCTAAACACTCTCAGTATTCAACAAGATGGGAATTAATCTAAAATACTTTTGACAGGTTTCAGGAACTTGGCAGTCCACTCAGCAGATTTTTCCATTGGTTAATTTTAGAAAACCCTACTAAATTCTACGCTATTGAGCACTGTCCTTGTCTATTAAAAAGGTGATAGTTACCCTTGGAATTACTGGTAGCTTTCATATCTACCTCCATAAAAGTAAAAACAAGACCACATTGTCTATATATGCAACTTAATACAAATCAAGATGTCAAGATTTTCACATATTACAAATTCATCAATTACATCTGGTTATATGTATATTACAATATTTATATCTATAATGACACAAGGTATCTCTGAACACTATTCCAAGTATATTAGCTTGGGCTGAGCAGCATATAATATGCTTGCTAGCTCAGATGTTTTATGGAACACCATTATTTATTCCTACATAAATGTACTTTCTGTGGTGTATTATTCAGTGTTCTGCAGCAGTGCTTCTGTGACAATTTGTCCAGAAAAAAAATTACTTATTTTATTACCTGTTACTACCTTGACTTTTTTTTTTTTTTTTTTGCCAATTGATTGGGTTTAAGAGCTTACTGAGACTTTGAAAAGTTCCCCATTTCCTCAGTTATCTGTTCACTTTAATTATCATATATTTTTACCATACTCAAAACAATAAATGGCATCTGAATTTGTGAAAATTACCTGAAGTTTGGGAGAAAGTGTTGAGTTTATTGTTTTGATACACAGAAAATTCCTTTTAAAGCTGACTTCAGTTTCTTTAACTCTTTGCTTTTAAAAGTCACTTTATTAAACAGTGCCTTGGGAGTTCATATATATGTTTGTTGCACTGTTAATTCTAGCTTTTCACCTCTTTCAGTGCATTAAAGAAGATTCACCTAGCATGAGCAAGGTTGCATCAAACTCGTATGAGAAACCACTGTACACTGATTCTACATTATCACCATACATCAGAAACAACACAGTAGGAATAACACTTAGCACTTGTCCAACAGGTCTCATTAAAGAAAATTCTTTCAATAACTAGAAATATGGACATGTTTAAAGTTTTCAAAGATCCTGATATTTTCAATTTTTAGCTTTTCTACTAAGCATATAAAGCATGTAGTACTGCAGTGGTGCCAGGTAAATAAAACTATTGAAAGCCACAGCCTACTACACTGAAAAAAAAATTAGCTGCTCCTTAGAAAAGTAGATTTGCTACAAAATTCAGAGAAATTGATTTATAGTTTCAGAACAAAGTATGCATTTCCACAAAGGATAACAGGTTCTGCCAAATATCCATGCAATCAAGCTGAAATACCCCCTGATCCTCATTTTTACTCCGCTTTAATGTTTTGTTACCTTCTTCACTAGAAATGGTTATGCATTTATTTGTCATCTCATGTTGTAGCCTATGTCCAAACATACATTATGTAAAAACCAATCTTGTGACCTTGATCCTGCTTTACTGAAAAAAAAAAATTGTTGTTGAGCTATGGCTACCCCTACTAGTTTGTAAGTGAGGGAGCCCAGAGGGTACTACATCAGGCAAGATGAGAAAGAAGAAAAGAACACAGAGTACAGGAGTGAGTGTGCTGAATTAATAACAAGTTAGTAACTCAAGGATTCAGAAGTGAAACACCCACATGAAATGATATAAAAACTAATGAGAAAGCAGGGGGTCAGAGGATGGCAACTCAGGAAGATCAAGGATCAGATCGTTCCCAAGAACAAAGGCTGAAACATCTTCATCCGCTTGGTAACAGCTTGGACAGCAGATACTGGGAGACGTAAGCACACAAATGCCTGGCTTTGAGGCCTGCTGCTTCCAACACACTACTATGAGCATTAGCCATGAATAAGAATATTGTTGCATACTAATAGGCTGTGGGTATAATTCTGTTCTTACGTCTCCATGCACAGTAAACAGACACCCAAGCAAAAGTGACTCCGAGATCCGATTTACAATATTATTTGTAAAAAATAATAATTTGCCCCTTGACTGCATATAAAATCCAAAAGCAGGAGTGACGTACAGCAATCTAAATGGAAATTCATGCCAAGGAAACAAGAAGGGAAACCTGAAGCCAAAGTAGGCACCCCTGCCAATACTTTAAGAACCAGTTCAGAGCACAATCAAACCAAGCAAAATGTTTCCAATGAATCCATAGGCCCTAATGTTTTTCAAGACTTATTCGCATGTGGAGCTACATATTGTGCAGGTGATACACTGATGAGCTGATATGAGTTTGGGACACAATAGCTATGACTGGTCATAATGACCTTCCAGCTAGCAGAAGTCTTAAGTCCTGGTGGCATAAATACAACTACACATATGATAAAGTTTTCCCATTCATATATTAATAAATTGGTGCTGTAGTCCTCAGAGGAAAGACATTCAAGAAAAAGTTACTAATATGGAGGACATCAAACCCCTTTTAAGCAGATGTACTTTACAACCATAACCAGGACAGGACATGATACTACTCAACACCAAGATGCTGATTTTTTTGTTCTTTATGTTTAAACATTATACAGCACTTGTGCAGTTCACTACTGATGGGATTTAGAAATGAGCAGGACTGAATACCAGAACACCGAAGATACGATACAGGACAAAATTATCCTCCAGGACATTTGAAGTAAGTATCTTGGGAGAAAATAACTTGTCAAGTCGGTTTTATTCCATACAGTTAAATTCCCAAATCCCAGCCACAGACACCATTCACATCTGCCATTCCATTCCAAATTAAATGGGAGTTTTGAAGGGAATCCTTGCTGGCATCTTAAGTCAATATCCCTTAACAGTTTTATCTCATCTCTGGGGTGCCATAGGGGTTCAGTGGGATTACATTTCAGAAGCAAAGCGAGGATCAGACAAGTTCTTACAGAGATTTCAGAACTGTGAGGGAAATACTAAAAATGGAAGAAAAAGATGGAAGTTAACAGTGATTGAGGCTTGATGGGGACAATTTATGTAGAGTGAGAGAACAGTTAGGTGAGAGCATTCTTCTATCACTGAAATTCAAAAGGCAGACTTTTTGCAATGTAATGCAAATAGGAAGGGACTTAGTAACAGTAGTTAAGAAGTAATAAAGTTGTGAATAAGGGACAGGCATAATTCACTTAAGAACTGATTCTTGCATGCACTGCTACAAAAACACCAACAGGCAGTGGTACAGAAAATGCATAGTGGAAGAAGCTCACAGCTGAATCTTAATGCCATGAACATATAAAGCACCAGCACAGGGAGAAAGAATAATGTTTAAAAAGGTCATTAGTGACTGCACTTAACAGAAATTTGATGGTACTTATGCCAGTGCATTAAGAGGCGAACAAGCCTCACAGAAACTGTTCCTCTCTATTTTTGCAGTGCTGAGAACTCGATGCAACTCTTATTATCACTAATGCATTTGGGAGGTCAAATACCAAGATCAGAATATGTATCATGAAGTTTGAAATGTGACATGAAAAATGAAACAGAATAAGATAAAGGCTTTTAGCAGTTACCCAAGAAAGAATCATTGGAGTGAGTCAAAATTGACTAAATAAGCTCGATATATTGACAATCTATCAGACTTCACAGAGAATAAATTTTAAATATAAACTTATTTCATGTATACAGGATAGGAGCAAACATAGAGCACCTATAACAATATATATGAGAACAAGAATTAGTACATCCCTTCGCTATTTGCTTACTGGTGGAAGCTATTGACAATGAAAATTTGAATATCAACTAGCAAAGGATCAATTAGTATCTGAACCTTCTGGCTATTTTTTTTTTTTTTCAAAACTGCACAAGGAAACCTTTCATCTGAATTTCTGTTCAGAATGGTGAAAAAAAATTTTTTGTCATTGTGTAGGCATCTATACACCTAAAAGGCAAATATAGTAGAAATAGTTGTGCTTCATAATATTACCTGGAGTACCTGGGAGACTCAGGTCACTGATTCTGTGGTCCTTTCCTCTGAGAGAAAAAAATAGATACAGTGATCATTTAAAAACAGCTTCAGAACATGATGTATAATGTATTTTTATGTTTATGCTAAAAAAAACTACAGAAGGATAAACAACGATACTAGAAAAAGCTTACCATTTAAAAAAATTTCAGTGATGTAAATTGAAACTTGCACCTGTTTTAAGCTGCTGCTGAGCTTTCATTGTAAATATATGGCCTTGTACTGTTACAAACCTAACCCTTAATCTCTGTCTTGTCTCTTGGGGAGCTAATCTGTATGATTGTTTTTTAATTTGAATCCAGCTGTGACCAGATTAGGAATGATTATTCTTTTCTTTACCTCCTCCATTTAGTGCACTGCTTCTAATTTACAGATACAGATATCTGTATTTACAGATACAGATCTGAAATTGATTAATTATAAAGTAGAAAGTGAACTCAGGAGAGGAAGACAAGAAACAGCTAGTGTTTTTATTAGTCTTGATAGAGCTAGATTGCTCCTAGCTGGTTTACTGAAGACTCAGGTTATATTCTTGCATTCATTTTACTAAATACAGTAAGTAGCTAATCAGAAGCAAATTATGCCACTGCCATAATTTTCCACTAAAGGAGCATCCTTTATATGGTAGCCTGCAGTAATTTCAGGAGGAAAAAATTATTCATACTGAACTCATAACAACTGAACAAAACCTTTAACTTAAAGCCTGATTTGATTTAAATACAGATCTCTCTGCATTTGCTTTCTATCCCTAGCTGGAACTAGTAAAGTACTTTCTCTTGAACTCATTAATGGCACACCAACTCTAGTGAACGCAGAACTGAATAGGAAGAGGCAATTCTGTCGCAGGGATTTTGCTATGTCAGAAATCATGTTTAGCTTGAGGAAGAAGACCCAGGGGCCTAGCCCACAGCTGCAGCTCCTGAAAAGCTTTAAGTCACTAACATAGAAGGACTCTGATGAGCTCAGCTGAAGGATGTTGTTGACCTGTGGGTTTCTGTGCTGCTTTCTAGGCAGATTGTAAGAGAGTCAGGTAAGAATGCTGGCTTGCATCATAGATCAGGATTTGTTGCTTCTCTCCCTACTTTCTGTTCAGACTTCCTTAGATTTTGCAATTCCTGCAAAGTGTAGAGGTTTTTTGTTGTGTGGTGTTTTTTGTGTTTGGTTTTTTTTTTTTTTTTTTAAATGATGATTTCTGATGGAATAATGACTTTTTTTGGCTCCTTCTGCATTGGCTGCTGGTGGTCTATACATGGCTGATTAATCACAGCATCTGTTTTGTGTTTCCAGTTCTGGAAAGAGCACAGGTCTGAAGTGTTCCGGTTTGTCTTAAAGTGGACCAAGTGACCCAGCACAATTCCCAGTGTGGTCCATGAGTACCTAAAGAGCTTCTGATCCATTTGTGCTAGTTTATGCCAGGTACTTAATGCGATTGCAAAGCGAAGGGAGGGGATCTGCCTGGAGAACACAATGCAAAGTGTCTGTAGAACCATCTATGGGTTCACTGAGGAACCTGTAAACAAGCTAAGACACTTTAACAGGTGGGTGTATGTATATGTAAGTGTTCTCAGTTAGATTCCTCTCCTCACGTGACTTAAATATGGGCTCTAGGCAATTGTATTTAATCAAGGGGACTGAAGCTTAGGGTACCGTCTTCCATTGTAAAATACTGGTGTGTTCATAAGTGACATCATCTTTTTCAAAGGCAAATAATAGCTCTGTGAGTGAGGAGAAAGCAATTCCTTACTGGAAGGAGCTGGCTTTTAATGAGTCATTGCCCAAACATGCCCATAGGACAACAGAGTTGATGGGAAGCTCTTTACAGCTTCTAGTCCTGTCCCACTCACTAAGTCTAACAGTCTTTTCAGCCTTTTCTTCCTGGAAGCTGTGCTTAGAAAACAGTTTTCCCCTTCCTTTTCCTTCTCCTTCCCCCTTGTTTCTTCACTGCCTACTGGAATAATTTTTATTAGTTTTTCTTTTGTCTAGAAGGTATTCTTTTCAACAAGTAACTGAAACCGAGTACTTTCTACGACTTTAGTTCTCTTAATGCAAAATTACAAAATTCTGCAGCCTCAAGAAAACAACTGCTTCCTTTCATCTCAGGTAAGATATCCCAATAATGTAACTGCTAAGGATGGGTTCCTGCCAAATTACAGTTTATGTAGCTACGTTTTCCTCTTAATCAGTCACTCATCTAACAATATTTACCCAGTGCCATAGATTTAACACCACATATTTGGGATTCATATTATTTACTGGTATCTGTACCTTAGAAGACTGAAATGGTTCCCCTCAAATTGGACTGAACTGCAAGAGTTTCAGATTTAATGATTGACATGAAAAGACTTTTAATTCAAACTTATGGAAAAAAAACTACAATCAAACTGCAAACCAAAACAACCCAAAACACACCTTTCCAACAAGACTGAGAGAGACAAGATGTTGGGTTTTCCAGCTCAGTGTTTTCACTCAGCTTAGCAACTCTCCAGCTCAGTGGTTTTAGTGGCTCATGATTCAGCCTTGCTGGATTGCTGGTACTGCTGCAGATGATCTGAAGAAAACTCTTAGGTATGTGCTTTGCCAAAACATACAAACAGACTTTAACTGTACTATATAGGATATTATGGTTAGTAAAACTAGTGAATATGATATAAACTCAGGAGCAGATTGCCACAGGTGTATTACTTTAGATCTGTTTGTCCCTTGCGTCATAGTATATCTCTAACTTGCAACCCAAACATATATTGCAGAATCAGGATGGTGATTTACCTTCAGATTTTAGGCAGGTAGTTATGACTTACTTTCTTGACAGAGAGGAAGAAACCTGCCTCACACCTCAAGAATAATGAGTGCATCCAGCCCGAAAATTATTCTTACACCTTTGTACAGTATTTCCAAGAATTATTACTACCTTGAGAAATGATAAAGAAATGCATTTTCTTTTAAAATTTCTTTCCATTTGATGTAAAGGTATAATCATGCAGTACATAACAAATACCAAAAGCATCGGTCTTCCTTCCTTCTCCTGCCCCACATCACTTTGATCTAAAAAATATCATTAAATATTTATTGACCGGTCTAAATCACCAATTATAAAATGCAGTTGATTATCTCACCATTCATTGCTTTCTGTAATTCTGGCTTATCTTGCTATCAGATTTTCCTCAATCTTTCTATCAAAGCACCCAAGAGAAGACCAAGAAGAGTAGT
>NW_009617808.1:0-3663 GCF_000690535.1 Cariama cristata
GCCCTGTTTTAGCCAAACCAGGACATTCAGTATTACCTTCTGAGCTGTTATGATTGTAAAGAAAACTTTCCAAATGAGTATTAATATGACATGATGCATGGCTAGCTTTGAAGGGCCTAATCTGGACAGAGTCATGCTTGTTTAACTGAAGTCATGATGCTAAATGAATGCAATTTTCTATATGGATGCTTATCAGATTAGCTTGCATTTACAAATTGCAGGTGTAATTGATACGACCTGGTTTAAAGTGATATAAATGTGCCTGCGTAGCGTTGTGGTGATTTAAACTTATGCCACTTCTCCTTTCACATAGCTCTGTAGTCTTTCAACAGGCAGCCCTGTTGATAATGCTGAACTGCACAGAACTTTCTTGAGGAGACTCACCAGGAAAATGAAACTGGGAAGACTGGTCTGTTTTGTAGCAAAATAGTGAAAACGGAATGAGAGAGAGAGTGACGAGGATGATCAGAGGTGTGGAAAACTTCCATGCAAGAAACAACTAAGCGTACCAGGTCCTTTTAAGCTTGAAAACATGACTGCAAGGGGACCCAGTATAGGTCTATATCCTCTGCATGCTCTTTGAATGTTCATTCTTTCTTTAAAGTTACACTGTCAATACAAAATTAGGGCTATCAAATGAAACTAGCAGCTGACAAGCTCAGAACAAATAGGAGGGGTTGGTTCTTCCCATAACCTGTGGCTGTGCTGTGAAACTCCTTGCCAGAGGATGTTGTAGCCCTTAAAAATATACTTGTGACTCAGGCAACAACTGAAAAAAAAATTCATGGAAGCAAAGAAGTGGGGCTATTAAATGCAAAGAGAACACCCCGCACTCGGGCAGTGCCTGAGCTGCCAAAGGTGGAGTGTGTGTTTGGAGATATTGTTATGTATATTCCTGCTTCTGACAAGGCAGCGGCTGATCAGAGTCTATGCGAGAGCATAAAGAATAGGGAAAAGGCCAATGTAGTCTTTACTGCTAAAGCTGTTCTTACAGGATTTTTCAAAAAGCTCTGAGTGGTGCCAGGTGGTCACGTCTGTGTGCCGTCCTGCAAAGCCGCTGGTCTGAGCTGAGGCAGGCTGGGCTGACTAACTGGATAGTCTCTGCGAGGCTGAAGGAGGAGATGCAGGTAGGATCCAGCCCTCTCTCCTCTTCCAACACAGAGGGTTGATTTGCAGGATTTATCTTAGACTTTGCTGGTCAATCATCTTCTATTGTGTAGTAGCTTGCCTGGTAAATATTTCGAAGAACTGCTGTAGGCTCAGCCTCTGTGAAATGATTTGCCAGCATGTAAAATGATTTCAGGAGCGTGGTGAAAATGGAAGTGTGTCCATGAACTGCAAGTTAGCATTTGAATTTCAACAAAACTCGTCTCTGCTGGACCAATTTTAAATCCAGCCAAATTTGTGGATGCAGGAGCCGCTAATTCTTCTGAGAAAAGAATGGCTCAAGTGTGCTGGCAGGTGACAAGGCATGAGAAGACTGCGCGGGGAAGGATTTTTTTTTTCTTTGCCCCCACCTCTTCATTTGGCTTTGATCTGTTTTATGAGGGTCAGAAGACGAAAACCTCATTACTTAACGCTGTTGGATGTCGACGTATGTGTGATATGGCTCTTTGCCAGTATCTTAATTAGGGAATTCATAAAAGCGGAGGGCGGATGCCAGTTCTTGAAAAGCGCTTTTAGCCTTTCTGCTGGAAAGAAAGCTTTTATTAATTCATTACAAAATGTATTAAAAGGGATCCAGCTCAACTCTGTAAGCAAAGCTGCTTCTTTTTCTCTTCTCTGTCTCTGCCTTTATGTGAGCCATTTCAGGCTCCCTGCCCAAGATGGTCCCAACAAATGAGATTTGTAATAAGCATGTAAGTCAGTTTGAATTGAAATCCACTCCAGGTCTCTACGGTTTAAAAACGTCTCCAGATTGTGAGCAAGCATTGCCAGAATTCAACAAAAATGGCTCAATGCCTTGTCATACCTTGTGGAGCAAGGGAGGCATCTGGTCTTAGATCCCTGTGTGTGTCCAAAGCTGCTGGGACTTGAGTTTCTGGAGTGGCTCTTGAGGAGCAGAAGGGCAGCTCTGTGTGCCCTGAGCTGCTGCCCAGATGTGAAGCACCTGTTTCACTTGCCCCTTTTAACTAACACTACTTAAAGATGTTGCTGTGGGTGAAGTCCTGTGTCCCTGCTACAGGCCACGTGAACCTGAGGAGCTGTCGTGTGAGCTTTCTGCGTGCTGCACTTCAGCTTTGTCCCAGAGGATCCTCTTCATGGAAAGGAGAGCCAGAAGGAGCAAAGGTTCATCTTTGCAACTGATAAGCCACTATGCTGAGATTGCCACTGAAAAGATAAGCCAGTGTGAAGTGCAGTGATGGTTCAGGGAAGCGAGCATCACTCTTTGTTTTCCTGCGGGCTTCCAGTAGCCCTAGGTACATACCCCAACTAACCTTCTCATCTATTAGTTAGTAGGAGGGAAAGCTCTCTCCCAGAGAGCTGCTGCAGGGAATTATGCCAGAGCTGTACAGGTTTTCTTGTGCTACAGCTTTACGGGCTGTGGCCCCCCTGGGAGTTTCGTCAGCAGCCCAAGAGAGTAATCAGTAATTCCCAGGCATCACTCTGATTTCTCCCTGTGCTTATTTTCTGTTTCTCTCTTTCCTCTGCCCTACAGTGAAGGGTTACTTGGATGGCTGAGCTGCTGAGAGACTCCTAGCTTGCAGGGACAGCGCAAATCCCAAGTGAGGCAGTGGCACTGACATATCAAGAGAGTGCTCTCCCCATAGTTTGGGTCGGTGTCTGAGGCTCCTTGTGTAAATGAGCCACCTCCAGGAGACACATAGTACTGTCCAAATTTATAAGTAGGGAAACTGAGGCACAGTGAATGGATAACATCTGTGAATCCTCACTCTTGTCCTTCCTTTCAACCCCTAATGCCCCAGACTAGCCTGAAGAAAAGAACTAGTGAGATTCTGAAGGAAAAAAGTATTTTGTTCATTCAGCAACCTGTTCCTCCTTGCTTTTTTGTTTTTGATTATTTTCTGTCCCTCGTGCCCTCAGCTCAGCAAAGCTGATAGTGCAGTTCTAGGGCATGTGGTTTATTAGCAAATTATTGCTCTCCAGCAGGGGCCCCCAACTTGGTTTTGATTTAAGAGCAGTAAACCAGTTGAAACTTTTAAAGTATTATGAGGAATCTGGAGATTTTTAGTCAGCAGAAAGTAAAAGCATTGGCAGAGTTGGGCGGAATATCCTCTTGTTATGTCTCATGAAATGACGAAGTATGGGCAGAGAATGTACTAGGGAGAGCAACTGCACACTGGGCAGGAGGAGCAGTTCTGGAGGAGAGGGTAGGAAGTGCAATGACATGGATAATTTAGTGGTGGGGTTGACAGCTGACTAACCAAAGGTCTCATTAAATTGTATTATTTAACATGACTTTTAAACGTGTTTCCAGAGAAGGCATGGTGCATTTACTGGCTAAGGAGGAGCCATGCTGAAGTACTTCTTGCTGTGTACGTATATGAGGGTTTCCAACAGATAAGGGAGCAGAGTCATTTGCAAGTGGTAGGAGCTGGTGAGAGAGATGGACGTTCTTAATTGGACTGGATGGACACCCCACCTCCACTCTACTGCACTCTGCCATTAAATTAACTTGCTGATAAGTATGGTCAGCGCTGA
>NW_009617809.1:0-8529 GCF_000690535.1 Cariama cristata
ACTTTTGGTCAGCCCTGAAGTGATCAGGCACCAGATGATTGTGGTAGGTCCTTTACAACTGAAATACCCTACTTCTATTCTATTCTATTCTATTCTATTCTATTCTATTCTATTCTATTCTATTCTAATTCTATTCTAGTTAGTCTGTGTGGAGGGATGGCTGGTGAGGGTGGAAGGAAGATGGTAAGGTGGCAATAATATCCCACCCAGTACCCTCCTCTCTCAACAATCTGGCTTTGCACAACATACCGTGTTCAAATTGTTCATATGTACAAAATCCATAAAACAAGTCTCACTGGTTCCAGTTTCTCTTTCTTCATCAGATGCATGCACGCTTTCCCAGCAGAGGTGCAGTCAAGAAGAGGACAAGGGAAGTGCTTACCCCATCAGAAGGGTGGGTGGTCCAGCCAATCTCTGAGGTCTCTCTAGTTGTATCCAGAAGTATCTCTGTTTATATTTAAAAAAATTAAATAATAAAAAAAGTATTTTGTGCTTTTCGAAGTCAGGATAAAATCTTATCTGTCCCTCACAAGATTGTCCCTGAAAAAAATAAAACAAAACCCAAAACATGTCTTGTAGAGGGCTACCACACACCCAGAATATACATTCATGTTTCGAGATTCAGTATGACAGGCTACGTCCATACTAGTAAATTAAGCAGGGCCAAGACAGCGGCAAAGGCACTGGGCACATAATCATGCTAACTCA
Organism: Cariama cristata; assembly: GCF_000690535.1. Taxonomy (NCBI): domain Eukaryota; kingdom Metazoa; phylum Chordata; class Aves; order Cariamiformes; family Cariamidae; genus Cariama; species Cariama cristata. The sequence continues at coordinate 709 of NW_009617809.1, forward strand.
TGGTTAGCAAGTTGCTTGGCAATATTCTGGCCAGATGAAAACTTATCTCAGGCAAAGTGTAAGCACACTGACAGCATGACGCAGAGTCATCATAACGAGCAGTACAGATGAGGCCACCCTCTTTTTGGAAAGGAAAGGGTGGGACAGAGAGATGAGTTACATGAATGCATGCCAGTCTCCTCAGGACCATGGTTGCCCATTTTATTTGCAGGTGTAAATGTGGATACAAGGCCAAGACTTGTTTCCAACTCTGGGACCAAATTTCTGTGGGAGTTAAGGATGATGACCCAGTTGATCCTGTAATGGATTCACTTTGTTCTGGCGCGAGGCATTAGTCTGCAAGCTTGTGTACAAATCCCAGTTTTATCAGAAAATCAGTATTAAATAGCTTCTTGCATTATACTGCTCAGGAGTAGGGTATATGCAGAACTTCACAGGCCTAGTTTATTCCCACAACTGCTCTGCATTTCCATTGTTACTGAATTTACCACTGGAGACGGGTACTAGACTGCTCTTGGAGATGCTATTCTCTGTTCAGGTGCAAAGAAATACAGAAGAGATTGTGACAGAGCAAGCAATACACATAGTATTCTCCAGAAGTCAAAGTCAAGGTCTGAGACCACCCTGGAAGTTACTGGTATGCAAGCATGTGTGCTTTTCTGTGTACATTTATAGGGAGGACATAGGGGAAGAAAAAGACTCTTATCAAACAGGTATTTACATGTGTTGATACACACTGTACAAATTGACATCTATTTCTTAAATTCTGGAAAGCCAGTCTTTTTTGTTTGCTTACTTTAATTTTCATTTTTCTATCTCATTGCTTTGTTTAAAAAAAAAAAAAAACAAAACAAAACACCAAAACCTAACAGCAACATTCAGCTTATTTACACAGGATTCATTATTCCACTTGCAAAGGTTTAATGATACGATTGTCCCATGTTTTATGCAGGGGAGATTTTCAATAGTTTCTGTTTCCAAATTATGGATTACTGACTTCACTATTCCTATCAGTGCTCCTGGGGATTCACTCCACATTGATCAGCAGAAAGGAAAGAGTAGACTCATCCTAAAGCAGACATGATTAAGTGAGCAAGTTTATCCAGACCTCAGGCTTCATCAGTGTCCCCAAACTGGTGTACCCTATATTCCTACAGGAGATCATCTATTTCTTAGACCTTCCTGAGGTGCCGATGCAGTTCCTTGCCCATCAAAAATATCTGGGCTGACTTGCCAGAACTGGAAAGAGCTACTGGTTACAGCTAAAGCACAACCCCGCTAAAATTACCTAACAGACCTCAGGAAATGCTGAGCAGCTTGGTACTTAAGGATAGCTCAGCTCAGATGGCTCCTCTGAGCAGCAAAGCATCTGTGAAAGGCCTATGCCTCCTTGAAGCATAGTTTTCCCCTAGGCTGTCCTGGCAGCAGAGGGACTTGGCATTCCCCCCCACACATTACTGTCTCAATTGCACAATCTGGCACAGGGGCTGCACTCTGTCATGTCAGTACTTTGCCACTGGGTTCCCAAACATGGCTTTGATACACTGGAATAATATACAAGATTATTTTTCAACAAAGAAAGAACTTTTTCTCCAATCTGGTCTGAGTCTCCCGTTTACCACAGTATAACGCAACTACCCAATGGAAACTCCAGGAGAAAATAAAAGAGAGAAAAGTTAATCAGGGCATGGAAAGCCAGATAAAAAGGGAGAAAGGAAAGGAGAAGAGAGAAAATAGAGAAGACTTGATCACCAGACTGGGCTCTGCCATGACTAGCAGGAAGCATATTCTCCAGGTGTCTTCTGACCAGTGAGCAAGGTAATCTTCATCAAGCACATATTTCACAGCTGAAAAGATACAGGCAGCCTGAACCAGGCAGAACTGTTCCTCTCACAGTGAATACTTTAAGTCAGGAAGTATTAGAAAAATAAGGAAAGAACACAAGAATATTGTGTGCATAAATCTCATTTGATGACCTACGGTCAAAAGTCCCTCACTATTTTTCTTTTTCTCCCTCTCCTACTGGCTGTATGCCTTGAATCAGATCCCCAGTCACACTAGCCGCATGTACCCTCATAAATCTAACAAGCTGTTAAACTGCTTTGTAATTCTGAAGACAACAAGCTCAGTACAGTTCATGTTCACATGGCTAAAAACTCCAACTCCACAGAAGTGCATGGTTGCATTCAAACCATCTCTCAGGAACAGTCCTTGATCCATCTTAACCTCTGATCTACACCTAGGTAGTGTTTGGAGAAGGTTAGTTGGCATGGGCCAAATCATTACTGTGCTAATAATTTAACAGTATGAATGACTACCTACCAGTGCACTCCACATTCCCAGTGTGCTGGGCCAGACCAGTATTCTGCTGCTCTTCAGTGCAGACAGCAATAATCTGTTTAGCTGAATTTACCAATCTGGAAGAAAAATGGCTTACACCCTGTCTATCTTGCTCAAAATCAACAGTCTTGCAAGATCAGATCAGACCCAGGCCCAGGCCAGTTCATGATGCTGCTAGAGACAACACTGATTGAGGTGACCTCAGAGTATCAACAAAACAATACTCCATTCTGGATTAAAAATGAGGAATAATCAAGGTATCTGAGCAATCTGGAGGCTTTTGAACACATGAAATGATGACAATTCTTCTTTGACTCCTGCTTTAATCTTACATTTCTGAAGAATGAAATTCCAATTTCTTATTAAGACTGTTATTCTAGTTCAAAGAAGAGAAAAATAGCTGATAAGACATTCTCCTGTATTTCTCTTCATTAAACTAAAAAACCCCATCATCTTTTACAGAAGAGTGAAATGGATTCATTACACTCTTCATAAAACAAAAACTACACTCTCATTTCAGTGTCCTCTCTTCTTGTAGGCCAGAAAGGGTGAACAAAAATCCCAGACTTATGCTAGCACTAGTCTATACTAATACCACGAACCAATCTCTTGGGTTGCACTATACTATAATGTCAACATCTAGATCAACTGGGCAGAGGTTGGAAGTTGCTATTATAGATCAAGCCGTTCAGAATAGGCGTATTAATGATTTTCAGATTTTGGTTAGTCTATACTTTCAAGCAAGACACTTTAGTGCTTGTGTTACATGCAATATGTTCCCCTGATGCAAGAGGATGACAATTCACCCAAGGATGATTGACCCTTGGACAACCTTCATGAAGGCAGAGATGGCCTAAAAGCTTTCTGGATTGCAGTGATGGCCTAACAACTTTTTGGATTGCAGAACACTTGTCCTCAGGGTCTTAACAGAGGAGTGGTGCAAACTATAGCCACTGAGAAGAAAGCTGGTCCTGAGAAGACAGCAAAAGAATCCCTTTACCTGTTGGATAAGAAGCTGCTGCTAAGAATGACCAGACCATAGAATCACAGAATGAAACAAGCTGGAAGGGAGGTATAGAGGTCACCTTGATCAACACCCCTCTCAAGGCCAGGCTAAATTACAGTAGGTTGCTCTAGGCCTTGTCCAGTTGAATTCTGAATATATCCAAATATACACGTACATTGGTAGATAAGGCAAAGGGCACTAGGGTAAAAGGTAACATTCAGAGAGTTTGCTTTGCTATGCAGCTGAATGCCCCAAGCAGCAAAGCTCTCTGCCTTAACAGACTTCTTGAAAAGAACTGAAATATTACTGGGCTTATTCTGCCTTGTATGATCATATCTTGAACATGAACAAGTAGGAAGACTGCGAATGCTCTCTAAGAGGGCTGGAAAGAGAAAGTATTCCCTGGGCTTGTGCAAAAAATATTGTTAGGGGTTGCCAAACCCAGTCACCTCACATAAGCAAGGCTGCTGCAGCTCCATGTCCCCAAGTACAAGCAATAGTAAGGTTGAGTGGGTATTCCCAACAAGGCACACACACAAACACGTGTAGGCACTGCACATATATAAATGGCCAGCCACAAAGATCAACACAGACAGAAACACTCACCAGTCATGCAAACAGAAACAGCACCACCAACGGCCTCATCCTGCTCCCCTTTCTGGCTGGTCAGGATGAAGGTCTGTTAGTGGGAAATATATATGCATTTACATACAATATGGATCCCTGCAACAACTGTCCTTAAACATTCAGTCTCCAGCAGCTGACCTCTGGATCTGTGGTCTCCCCATTTGCTGGCACCTGCGCATATAAGCACCTGAAGCTTGCAGCCCCACTCCTGTTCCTAGCATTCAGACACCCTCACTCACTGATACAACCCTTCACACACACACAGAGGTACACTATGGATCCTCTACTAACTGGTTTTAGGTATGCAGTCTACCCAGTAGCTGGTCCTGGATTCTTGTTCTTCTAGGTTGCTGGCATTTGGACATGTGAGCCCCCAAAGGCTGCAGCCGGTTGCCAGTAACTGGCCTTAGACACTCAGCCTACCCACGAGCTGGCCCTTGGATCGTCTTGTTTCTGGTTGCACAGAGATACACAATATACAGACAGGACTCTCAAAGAACCCCCAGAACTTGTGGTCTCCCCAACAGCTGGGCTCCTGATCCCCTCAGCAGATAGCTCCTCCAGCTGTCTTGCTCACAAAGACACATACATACAAACACATCTCATTCGTCCCCCAGACTCTCCGGTCTCTTCCTGGCTTCCCAATCCACATACTCTATTAACCAGCTAGTCTGGCTTGACATGTGCTAGAGAACACAGACTCACTCGTGTAGGCTTACTCACTCATGTAAGCTTGCTCACTCCAGTTGCTGGCATCACAGATGCACAGATCCTATGACCTGTGGTCCAACTTGAGCTCCTGGCACTTGATTTTCATCCATTCCAGGCTCTCCAGCTGCTGACAGCACTGACACATGGGCCCCTACGACCTGTGGTTCAACTCTGGTTGCTGGTATTTAAACATCCATATACATACATACACACAAAATAAAGCCCCCTCATCCAGGTAACTAGTGAAAAACTGAATTTAGTAAGAAGATAGGACAGACTGTGGCGATCAGGTGCGGGTCAAGGCTTGACAAGGGTACTCACCAGCAGCCTGTTTACACATGACTGATTCCTTATCTCTCTATTTTCTCACACTTGATCCTCCCCAAAATCACTTTAATCTCTCCCTTTCCTCACCCATGGTTCCTCCCCTGAACAACCCACAGTAAGTTTTCTAGAAGCCCCAAACGATCTTCCCTACATCCCATAGTAAGTCCCATGCCCCTGTTGGCAGTAACCCCCTTCGGTCTGCAAGGTGTTCCAGAGAGCACTTCCACTGACTTATCTTAATGGGTTTCATTCCCACTCAATGGGCTGATGACACTCCTGTGATAGTAGCCCTGGGAGAAGCTGGTCAGGGTGCTTATTTCTCTATTAGGTTATTCGGGTTCCCCTGCCTTTCATTGTTCCTCTGTGCTCCTTTGAGTGTGGGGAGAGGAGCCTTTTGTCACACAACTGAACAAATATATTTATATACAGGGGCTATCACTTGGGGATAGAATAAGGGAAACCTTTGGGAAGCCTTAAATACACTAGAACTTCTTCCAAAACTAAACAGCTATTGTGGTGACATAAATAATGTATCAATGGCTAGTCACATATACAACTGTAACAAGTCTTTTGTTTTTCAAAAATGAGTTGATGAAACAACTAAAAAACCAAACAAAAATAGCCAAAAAATCCCACTTGTTCATAACTACTCAAAACAAAGACTGCTATTATTTTTTAACAAAAATGTCTTCTTTTACAGTTCACCTATGACTTAACATGAAAAAAACAAGCCACATAGCTATAAAATATGCCTCCTAATATAATAGAATATTTAGGGTATATGAGATATATTTAAGCTATATGAGAGAAATGAGTTTGATTTTCTTCTTGGATAAATCTATATTGTGGCGTCATTCCAGCAATGAATGTTCCTGTATTACTTCTGCAGTCATACGCAATTAATAAAAAAAGCTATTTGGAGCCAATGGGATATGTATTTAGTAAGTTCCATGACGTATAGTAATTTTTAACTACTTGCTATGTCAGAGCAAAATGCTGACACTATCAGAACATCGAAGCTGTCACCTGCATGGAGAAATTCTCACACCCCATGTACCATCTGTGAAAGAGAGAAATGACAGCCAAATGGTCTAAGATATGAAAATACACAGCTATTTGCAAAGTAGGACAGCTTTTAAGCTTTATGATGACTGTGTATTTTTCTCTTTACCTCCCCCATTCTTTTGTTAAAGCTCTTGGGAAACTGCCAGGATTAGCATGTTGCACTAATTCCTCTGCTGATGTCAGGAAATGCAGACATCAGGACATAAAAAATACATTAAATGCTTAGTTTCAACTTTGCATATGCAATCAAATTAAATTATTATCTACAACTTTCCTAGTAATACAATACAATATAATATTTATTCCTCCACAGCTTAAGAGATTCATTCTGCAAACACCCACTATTGAGTCTAGAACTTAATCCAATTGGCGTTGCCATCAAACTGGCTACTTTTGATGACAGTACAGTGATTTTTTAAAGTTTAGCTATGTTTTCCTGCTTGTTTTTTTTTTTTTTCCATAAACATTAAAAAGTGAGCTTCAGTCTTCCAAGGTTTCACTGAAGCATATACTGAAAGTCCCAGACACCATGTATTACAGGAACGCTGTTCCTTTTCTTTGAAGCTTTAATTAGCTTCGAACATAAAGAGTGTTAGTTGCAGCATGAATAGCCTCTACTGTCCTACTAGCCTCCAAGCAGGAAGAGCTAGCCTGCAGCTTGTGAACAGTTTCAACACAGGGCTATGGTACGTACCTGGGAATGGGGATGTCCGAGAACAGGGACTACAGAGTAATCTATTATGGGAGAAAACAAATCAGGCGGAGGTGCTGAGACTATCGGGATCACCCAGACACCCCTCCCCTTACAAACAATCCACATATCCAGTCCAGTCCCATATACTTCCGAATGTCCACAACAAGAGATTCCTCTGCCCTAGGCTTTCTAAGCATGTGGCAAAGATTTTGGCAAGCAGGGAAGTGTCAGGAAAGAATTGAGAAGAACATAACAGAAAATCTTTGCTAGGATTTTAGTAACTCATGTGAATCACAAGCAACTGAAGTAAAAAGTTAATTTTACTTTTTTTTTTTCCCCTGAAGTAAAATAATATCCATGAAAACCTTTATTTGTATATAATAAAACAAAAGGCAATGATATTTTTTCACTCTGAAGATTACCTTTGAGGAAAGTATAGTTTTCCTCCACTTCAAAGTCAAGCCAATTTCAGCAATCAATATATCATTTTCAATAACCCAAGATGACAACCAGTTAATAGAAACGATAGGGGAAAAAATGAAATAAGAATGTCTGACTTCACAACCTTGTTCTTGCATATTCCCTTTCACCAAGGAGACAGTTTTAATGCAAAAAGTTTCAACCAAAGTAGAATTATTATACTCTCTGTATCTTAAACTTCCAGAAGTTATTTAGAAGGGCTGTCCAGCCATTCTGCTGGTTGGTGAGTTTGTTGTAAAATAAATGCAGTCACTCACATGCAGAATACGTCATTCCTTTGGAACATATTTAATGAGGTCTGCAAAATTAACTCTGCTTATATTTACAGCTGTAATCATTTATAACTCAGTCAAAGCAAAACCGATAACCCACAGAAAATCCAACTCTGTGCCCTCTGTGCCTTGCTATTTCATTAGCAAGTTATCACTTCCTCTCAGCTATTTTGACTGTAGCCCATCAGGCATTCTTAAATTCTATGCTTCACTAACTTTTACAATCAGAAAGGTCAACCTACAAAAATGTTAAATGATAAACTGTAGATGGTAATTAGAATCATAGAATCATAGAATCA
>NW_009617810.1:0-5177 GCF_000690535.1 Cariama cristata
CATCTGCCACCCGCTTTAAGCACCGGCCCCGCCTTAAATGGTGACAGAGATAGCTCTGTATCAAACCAACTGCATCTATTCCACCTGTGGGACATACTACAATCATTTCAGGTACCAGTTTAAAGACATCTGGATTTCAGGCTTTTGTGCTCTGAAGTTCTGCTTTTACTACTTATTTAAATGGTATTCATTCTACTAGTTTGTGGTATTTTCATCCTCAGATGTGAGACTGACTTGATCAATTTATTTTTCATTCTCCATTCCCCATGACATTTGGCTACCTGAAAAGAATTGCAATCTTACAATAAGAGTTATACCTATTGCCTAGAACACTGAATTATCTAAGCCTAAATTTGAGACAGAAATATAAAATAATATTTCTCAAAGGGCAGTAATTTACAAATAAAGCAAATACTTGTACTATAGAGTCTCAGAAAAATCAGATGGCTTTCTGGAGATTCAGCCATGAAATTCAAAGCTGCAGAAGTTGGAATGTGAAAAATTAGGAAAATTTTCTTCCCCTGATGGTGGTCAATAATTGGAATAGGTTGTGGAGTCTCCATCTTTGAGATGATAAAGATTCAACTGGACATTGCCCTGAGAAACTTCATTTGATCACCTTAAATGGTGACAGGCATTCTTTGAGCAGGGCTCTCTGCTGGTGGTCTCTGGAGGACCCTTCCAACTTAAATTGTTCTTGATTCTGTGATTCTATAATGCAAAAAGCATTTATTATCATAAATAAGCAGACTAGAAACACATCATCATTGCAAACAAGAAAAACGTCTCATCAGTTGGCATTAAACAACTAAATACAGGAATACAGCACTGCTGTTAACAGAATAAAATAAATTTTATTCCTGTGCATTACGTGTTGCCAGGACTTTATGAGAGTCAGGCCCCAAAATCATCCTGTGAAAAAAAAATTAATATTTTTCTTCCAAACTGTTTTCCCACTGCTAAACTCAGTTCAGACATGATGTACCTCTTACCTTCCTTTTTGTTTCTGAGCTTTAAGAGTAGTCAGCCCCTCTTGTAGACCTGTCAGGAATCAAAAATTTGTTTTTCAATAGTAGTTTAAAACTTTAATATACTCAGCTGTTGGTAGGAGCTCTTTTGACTGGCTTGAGTTCCTCCACCCTCAGGTAAATCTCATTTCTTTTTCTGCAACTTGTGACCATTGCTTCTTGTTTTCTGCTGCACGCTCCTGAGAACAGTCTAACTATGTCTTCTTTATAATCCCCTGTTCCTTTTGAGTAGTGGAAAACTACAATCAGGTCCTTCTAAAGATTTTTCATCTGCCAGCTAAACAAGTACAACTCCCTCGGCGTCTCCTCATAATCTGTATGCTTCAGCTCTTATACATGTCCTGATGGACTCTTCCCAGCGAGGGGTCCAAAACTGAGCATAGTGTGTCAGATATGATTTCATATATGCCAGGTAGAGGGGAATAATAATTTCTATCCAGCTGGCTGTGTGCTTACTAATGCAGTCCAGTATGCAGTTACTGCTCATCACCGCAACGGCACACTGCTTATTCAGGTTCAACCTGTATGCTGGGACCCATATCTTTTTTCTGCAGAGCTGCTATGTAGCACATGGATGTTTAGCTTCTGTTGTTTCTTTATGTCATTCTGAGCCACGTGCAATATTTTACTTTGGTCCCTGTTGGTCTTCATGAGGTTCCTGTTGGCCTGTTCCTTCAGCTTTTTGCTCTTATTCTTCATTACCACACTGTTGAGAATCCTATTAGCACGTTCAACAACAAAAAAGGCCATTTTATATTAGTTTCCAAACCTCGATCAAAGGTTTACTGTGAAGCTGGAAAAAGCCATTTTTCTGTAACTTTAAGGTATAATTTCTAGGTGTTTGTTTGTTTCTTTCTTTCTTTAAGAATAGTGTTTTGTTTTGTTTTTGAAACAATGTCTGTTTAGTTTAGGACATCAAGGCAATGAAGCATTGTAACATTTTCTGATTTTCTTACCAAATAATGGCAAGTTTACAACATTCACGTGTTTGGAATGTTAATTAATTCCTATGGAGACTGACTATAGGCCTCTGTGTTGATGCTAATCAACAGTATATGTAAGAATTTCAGTTAAACACGTTATAACATGATTCCACAAATTATCATTTCTGTATCTGTTAATATCTATACACATATGCTGAAGATGAAGAGAAAATTTTCCTATACAATCTTGAGAATAGTAGTGAGCTTTTCCCATTATCCCTGAAATCTTTCTTATTAGAGGTTTTGAAGAAGCTCAAGATGTATGTTTCTAGATATATTACTGCTTACATTTCAGTCTATTACAGATTCTCTTTAACCTTAATTAACTGAAAACAAAGTCATGTTTGGGAAGCTTGAGAAATAATGAAAAGACTACTGTTACTATAAAAGAGTTGAGTCTTTTCAAGGACAACAGTAGTTAAAAAAATTTCCCTCAGTTAAGATAGGAGGTGTTTTCCTAAATGTACACATTCAGCTTTGACTTTGGAAAATTTACCAGTTTCAAGAGAAAATGCTTCATTTATAAACAATATTTTAATATTGCTGTAGAAATCAGAAGGTAGATTTACAGTTTCTGAACACAGAATATTAAAATGGATACGGTAGGGAGAATAGTGTAAAGGGAGACAGAATAGACCACTAGCTTACCCACACTCAGAGGAAAAGGAAGAAAAAGCCTGGGGTTATATTGATACTCTCCTAATGTAATGTTGGACAGACATTTAGTTAAGACAGAGGTCTCTTATCAGCACAAGTAATTTCTGTTATTTATATTCTCCTGTACTAAAAGCATGAAGTGACCAGAACTGACGTGGGTGTAGAAAGCAAAAGCCACCTTAAGTTTGGCTGCCTTCTCAAGGTGTTCTGCCTAGGATTGGAGATTATAGCAGCTTTGAAGCTTCATCACCTTCTCCAAGCTGGCAGATCTGTCCACAATATGCTTTTTTTTGGAACCCAAAATAATGTAATTTCATGGTTTTGTTAAACAGGAATAAATGTTATATTGTCTAAATGAGAGGTGAATCTTCCATTCACTCCCTATCGAGTCGTTGAGTTTATCCAAGTTTACTGCTGTTAAAGTCACAGGACTCTAGTCCTTTGTTCACTGTGAAATAAATAGCAGATTGCATTTTTTACATTAAATATGTCCCTTTTAAACCACTTGAAACAACAAAATACTATGTAAGTCGCTGAGTTCCCTGTGCCTTTTCTTTAATGTGAGGCTGGATTTTCTCCTTTTTTAAGATGTGATTCAGAACACATCTTCAATCTTTATATATTATGTTCAACCTGCAAGTACCATTTTATGGATTTAGACAGTGTGATGTGCTACTCACTACAGGGTTCTTAGGCACAGTTTACTGCTGTACTGTGCACAATAAAGATATAAATAATTTACTTGCTTTAGTCTATATAAATGATTTGTTTGCTTAATGTGTTGGAAATAATTTGATGTATTGTAGTTGCTGTTGTTGCCACATTACTACAATAAGCAAGATCTATATATCGTTTGGTCTTCTGGAAACAATTTTTAAGTAAATGCAGATGTTTGTGCCTTTATTTTAATGTTACTTTTACAAGTTGTCTGCTAATAAATACACAGTTGCATTATGTCATGAGAAACAAAGACTTCAGAAGGAAGTATTTTTTATTAATCAGTGTCATTCTCATTTAAACCATTATTTTCAGAGCAATATCATTCATACTTTGAGTAACATACAGTGTATAAGAAAAAGTCATCCATGGAAACCGAGTAAAAAAGTGATTGCAATAAAAACTCTCTGACCTCAGAAAAATATAGCAGAATTTTTACACAATCTCTCCATTATCATCTTCATGCATCCAAGTCAGAAACTCTAAAATAAGTCAGGGAACTTTCCGTATTTTTCTTCCTAAAAGCAATATGACAGAATTTTCTTTCTTTCCTGCTAAGAATCCAAGACTTGCTTCCATAGGAAAAGCATGGAGACACGGAGATTTCTTTTGTAATTATGAATAGTCTATTGACCTAACACTCCTTAAGTCAGGAAGATCAGAGAGCACCTTTTGTGTGCACAACAGCTATTTCAGATTAAAATAGCTTTCAAGGCTACTAGAAAGCAGACTATATAAAGTCTATAATTCACCTGCTACTAGTCTTTACCCGCTTGCAAGAAGGCGTTTAACTCTGTTTTCTCCCTTTCAGTGTCTGCCTCATGGCCTTACTATGCACTATTTCAACCCTACTCCAAGTTGTAATTATTCATTTTTGCATGGCTTTTCTGTATAAACATCAACAGAATAAAGAGATAAGAAATATTTTCATGTTTTCATACCTTATGAGAGGTCAGTGATGTTACCTCCCCTCTCTGTGGGAAGCTAAGAACCAGGGAGAAAAATACCTTTCACAACTGGTGTCATCAGAACTTCTCACACCAACAAGCAAGATGGGTTTGGAAGCCCATGTCTAAATGTTTTATCTCTTTATCATTTGTCAGAAAGTAACTTCTTAATTGACAGTCAAGCAAGCAGATTATTTTCATCCATATATTTTCTCAAGAAGGTAACTGTTAATGAAATTCTGGAATGTATTTGGACTTTATTCTGGTCTTGTAGTCACAAGCACCTTCTTCACAGCAAAATCTCTGGCATGATTTTCTTCCCTATTTTCAAAATTACAAAGTACACCAAATAGACACTATGTCCAAATGTCTGAGTTTCCATGGTATTTGGAAAAAAGCAGGAAAAGGAAAAAAAAAGTTAATGTGTTTCCTGAAGAATTAGAAAGTATTTTGTTCATCTCCGATGTGTCTGCACTTTATTTTTAAAGATGTCAAAAGAAAGGGCTTATTCTGAGGCAATTGCTGAAGCATATTTGGTTTTAAATTTATTTTCTCTCTTTGCCTAGCCTATTTTTTTTCCTATGAAAAGAAGAAATATTAGCAATATTTAGGCTCACTCAGCTGTTTTCTTGGTGGAAAAGGTTAGCATATGTCTTATTACAGTACACAAATTTACACCTTTAACTAGACTTACCAGATTAATGCAATTCATATATTTAAAAGGATCTCAGAAGTTAGTAGAACTGTCCCACTGTTCAGTTTTAAGCTCATATGCAACAAGTCCTACAATGAACTTTTACTATTTCTCACTTGTATTGGGTGCAGGTGCCCAGGTGCCGGCAGCA